>NC_057798.1:55323366-55529588 GCF_018294505.1 Triticum aestivum | reverse complement strand
TGGGGTACCTCTCCGGCGAGCCCCCCTTGGAAATCGACTGACCCAAAAGTAGATTCTGTCGATTGAAGTGTAGCCAAATCGAAGCAGCATCGCAAGCAAGAGCAAGAGCGAGAGCAGCAGCGCGAGAAAGAGCAATAGCAAGAGCAGACCAGGCAGGGGACCGAGAGCAAGAGCAGAGCAGCAGCGCGAGCGAGAGCTAAAGTAGAAGCAGCTCCTACTGATGTGGACGTCGCCGCCGAGGGAGCGACGCCGTGGAGGAAGTGGCCAGCGATGCCGCCGTGGATGGAGCCACGCCATGTCGGCTCGGGACCGAGCGCCGGCAGCACCTTGAGATCGAGTCAAGAAGAAAATGCGACGATTAGTGTACAACCTCTTTGGTGGCGCCGATTAGGCCGAAGCTTCAGCCGAGGAAACGGTGATGATGATGCTCTTCCGGTGGTGCAGGTGAAGACGGCAGTGTGGGAATGGAGGTGGCACGAAATACGAGGGGAACGTCGGGGCAGCTCCTTGGAGGTGGAGGATGGGGTGGCTGAACTAGCGGGACGATGAGATCGACGATGGATCCTCATCCGGTACGGTGGATGAGGGACGTCGAGGTGTTGCTGTGGACGATGTCGTCGGGGAAGAAGCTCCGGCTGGGTGGCGGACGGAGCAGGGTGTGGGGTTTCGTCGCGGGTTTTCGCGGCCTCGGTGTATGAATGGGTGGACGGATGGGATGGCAGTGGGGAACCATGGCTTAGAGACACGCTTGTCCGAAATGTCGGGTAAGTTACGAAAGTACCCCCCACCGATTTGAGGCGGTTCTTTCGGTTCAGGGGTACCACGGGCATTTCGCGTGTCGGGATTTCACAGGAGGTGGGAGTTTTCGCGCGCGTTGTAATTTTGGAATAGCAAGGCGCGGGTTGAGATGGAGGGAGTTGTCAGAGCACAACAAGACAAAGATATATCTTAAATATTTCGGGCTATCAAGGCGCGGGTTGAAATTTCCGGACAAGCCTAACGTGTACTGTACCAAATCAATGTGTACTACAAATGTCATTCAAAACTTTGAATTCATGTTATGTTCAATTAAAATATTTCGCTACGTGTATAATGCATGCAACCTACTACTGAAATGAACGTTTTAGTGCATTCCAAACGTATATACTACCGCTTCAATATGAACTAAATTTGAATAAGATCCACAGTAATGATTGTTGTGAAGTCAAAGCATTTGAATTCGTTTATCTGTTTTAATAAGATCTACAATCATCATTATTGTCAAGTTAAACCATCATTTGTGTATTATCTTCACAGCACACCACATGATCAGTATCGAGTTACATATGAACTATGTGTACTATATGAACTCGAACTAGATTTTTTGAATCCACTTTATTTTGATTTCAAATCACATTACATTTCTAGCTCTAGCTAGATCTTCATAATCTAAACCATGTCCCATATATATAATGTGTTTATCACATTATGTATGATGCCCCGCCCCCTACACCTACAAGTATTTAGATGTGAGTTGCAAACACCACACATCACCACAAATTCAAATAAAATGTGAGAATGTTCGATATATAGTATTGTTTAGATTGCTCGATATTTAGTTGTAAGCTGCAAACGCCGCACATTATCACAAATTCAAATAAAATGTGAGATTGTTTGATATATAGTATGGTTTAGATTGTTCGGCATTTAGCTGTGAGTTGCAAACGCCATGCATTATCACATTATGGTATAACATGTGCACAACACGTGTATCACCGCTATATTCATGCATGCAATGTTTAAAACACTATGATCTCGTATTCAAATATATGAATCCGCTTTCATATCAAATTATAATCTCTGTTAGTCTCTTACACCCACACAGTCCTCTAACCTTTGTAGCTACCACTAACTTTCTCTCGTGCATGCACACGCCCCCTCCTCACCCTCCCCATCCCTCGGCATTCTATCCACCGGGCACATTCATTTTTTCCTTTAGGTCGTTCTCCCAGAGTCTCCACAACTCCTTTCCAACACACACCAATCGATAAACCTCTCCAGCGATGCCTGCCTACAGCATACACACACCACTTCAATCTCCTCCTTTATGTGTCCTTGCCTCGTGTCTCGCATATGGTCAGACACACGTGTAAACTCTCACCCCTCTTTTAATCGATCTCACAACCGCACACTGGGTCTCTCGCTATCCAGCTAGTAGTTGGGCCTCTCGCACCACCTCCTAGCTCCATTCTCTCTATCTATCCGTCTCGCTGGGCCTTATTTGCCTCTAACAAATGGACGTACACCGACCGATCTCTCGCTATACATATAGCCATCTAGGTCCTTATAACTCGTTTTTACCCACACATCGATCGATCTACCTCATTAGTTGTGTCTCTCCCTTCCTCCGACAAACACCAATTGATCTATCGCTCTAGTTAGGTTTGCTTACCAAACACATGGTTGCCCTTCATCATCCATGGATGCGTCCCGACAGATCTATCACGCACAGGCACACACAGAAGCACATCCCCACTCTTATTGATAACATTGCAGTTCCACCCTCAGTTTGTCTAGTAGGCCTCTCCCAACATCTCCGAGAAGCAACTCCATCACCCATCCAGCACTCTACCCCTCTCCCTCCCTCTCCCTCCCTCTCTCTCTCCTCTCTCTCTCTCTCTCTGTCCCATCATATTTCCCGTCCTTCAGTTATGTATGGATGTCGACCGATCTCCCTCATGACATAGCTGGGTCTCTCCTTCTCAACACATATACCAGTCGTTCTACCTCTATAGTTAGGCCTCTGCCTCCCCCTCCCCCCACACACACCAATACATCAAGCGCTCTAGTCATGTCTCCCTCCCACACACAAACTTGACATGTTCCCTCTAACGTTCCAGTAGGCCAGTCGCCGTATATCTTTGACTTGCACACACACACGCAATTTCGATGGCTCTCTTCATCGATCTCGCACCCACCCGTACTTGATCCTCTCTTCGACTCTATCGATAGCTATGACCCGTCCCTCTCTTCTCGTGGATTGCCCGACCCTCTATGTATGATATGGATAGGCCTCCATTTGACACACATTGCATGCAAAATTTTGTTTGAGATGTCATCGACACATATTCCCACAAATAATTCACGAAATCAACCCCCACCCCACCCCCACCCCCCGCCACAAAACAAAAAACACTCACGGACACGGTTTGTATCTCTCACACACACCCACGTAGGTGGGGGACGTGCACGAAGAGAAGAGGTGCATGCATGGCGCACGTAATCCTGTCTCTTTCCCAACCACACCCGTGCGGGTACACGGTGGAGCTCATTTCTATATGAAAAAGGCAGCCCACGTGGTAATTTGGCACATGTACTGGTTGTCCACTTGGTGGAGGGAGGATCATCTACCACGGGTGAACAAACAAATTGCGACTTGACGGATTATGTTAAATTAAAAAAAGAGGCAAACCATGTGGGGCCTACCTTAGAGGCAAGGCTCTATACACTGGAGTACTTTTGATGTGTCCTGTCAACTCGCATAACGAGGAGAAGCTTGCTTAGTATGCCGTCTCCCCCGCCCACAGGCGCGGTGGTTCACAGGATGAGGTGAAGCTTGCTCTCACCGCTCACAGGACAAGGAGAAAAATTTACTACTCCCTCTGTTTACTACTCGTCCCTACTACCTTGGTTATAGAGATTATATCATACTGTTTGGAATATACATATCCTTAGTAGATTTCAATATGAACTACTAGTACATACTCCAAACACTGATGTATATAGACGTATTTTAGAGTGTACATTCACTCATTTTGCTCCGTATGTAGTAGCACTCTCCCTCGCCCCTTGACCCTCGCCCACGTGGTGGACCTGCAGCAATTCATTCGGTCTCATATAGCCAGAACGATATATACTGCACTACCATTATTGCTCGACTTCCCGAAGAGGCGAAGAGCCAATCGCAAGGTTAATATTTTGGTGATGCCAAGCGCAAGGTTATAGGAGAACGAGTAGTAGGTTCATATGGAGAGAAAAGGATACCGCTCCACTATATACATAGTCAGGACGGGCCAGCCTACACGATTGCTTGCTGGGGTTGCTCTCTACACACTCTCTCGCACAAAACGACTGTGGCCACATCTCTAACATGCCGATGGATCACGTCCGCTTGGGGAAGGGGTGGATGCTTAGTGTAGATGCGGTGTCCGTCGCCGACGGCGAAAACCCACTGTCGGCACGTCCCGATCAGGGGTCCCCGCCATTCTCTCTCACAAAGCCGGTGAGGTTGCCTTCGTCCCTTGCTCACTGCCGCGACATGGGCAGTTGCCACCTCCCGCTGCCCTCCTCAAGGTCGAGCTACGTCCCTCAGGTACAACTCCCTTTACAGCTGGCTTGCACCACTGCTCCAGCTGCCCACATCACTCCCTGTGAATATTTCTCTACTTCTTTGCCTGCACATACCTGATACATCTACTGGCTTCTACGTACTGTATTTGTGATGAGTTTATGTCTGATCAACTAGTCCTAGTAATCTTATTCTAATCACGCTTCTTCAATTTCTTTGCCACAGGGATGCTCATCTCGATTTTGGTGAAACTGCACAAAATGATCCGATGGTCAAAAGGTTGCAAACTTCATTTATTAGGAAGCTCGAACATTGCCAGCAAATCGAAGCCTGGTCAGGGTTCACGTTTCAAGGGCTAGGGACTGCATGGATCGTTTTTTCTTTAGCTGCCTCTGTTCCAAAATAACTGTCAACTTTAGTAGTAGTACAACTTTGTACTAAAGTTTGCACAAAGTTGAGACACTTATTTTGGAACAGAGGTAGTACATATTTGCTATGATCTGTCAATCATTGAGATGCAATAGCATGCATGTTAGTCTCCTTTGTATTTGATGAAATGTTGCAACGGACAACCTTGGACGCAAGATACATGTAACAGGAGCTGGAAGCTTCATAGCATTGTACAAATTTATCTCGCTGATAAATTACAGTACGTACTAGTACTATAGTAGTACTTCCTCCGTTCCTAAATATAAGTCTTTGTAGAGATTTCACCATTAACCACATGCGGATGTATATAGATGCATTTTAAGTGTAGATTCATTCATTTTGTTCCGTATGTAGTTCACCTAGTGGAATCTCTACAAAGACTTATCTACTAGTAATAGCTAGCCCCCACTACTAGGAATTCTCTATCCTCTCCTTGAGCCACATCATCAAAATGGACGTATCCGTTAGATGAAGTAAATCAGTCATAATAGCCGTCTGATCTAGACGTTGAGAGGCTAAGCACTAAGCCACATGCAAGCATGCAGAAATACCGTGGCACATGCATGTGAGTGGGTTTTAAATCACATCAACATGTCTGCATTCAAGCATGCACCGGTAGCATGCATGTAAGTGGGATTTTAAGTCCCATTAACATGTCAAAAAGAAAAATATTATCCCATTATGCAGTAGGAGTTGGCTGATCTTTTTTCCTTATGTGGGATAATCTAAATGATGATGGGAGTTTATTTAGTTTGGCTACCACATTTGTCATGCGGTTATAGATTTTTTTAGTTCTATGAAATCGATAATTTTACGTACAGAGATATACCGCTGTTCCGCGGCAACGAGCGGGAACTCATCTAGTAATATTTAGGAACGGAGGGAGTACTATGTAAAGAGTTAGGTGTCGGACGGTGATAGTGTGAGGTGGGCCATGTAATCACTGAGCCTGCGTGTTTTCACTGCTCTTGCACTCCTCCGCTGTAAGAATGGAGAAAATTGTAGTCTACTACCTCCTTTCGCCGAAAGCGTGGGACATCCAGCAGTCCTACCACCTCAGTAATAAAGACCAATGAGCCGTCAAATCACATAGACCCAGCAGTAAGTTGGACGGACGAAGCAACCATCACTCTTGCGCCAGTGAGAGGTCGCGTCC
This sequence comes from Triticum aestivum, assembly GCF_018294505.1. Lineage (NCBI taxonomy): Eukaryota > Viridiplantae > Streptophyta > Magnoliopsida > Poales > Poaceae > Triticum > Triticum aestivum. The sequence goes on along the minus strand of NC_057798.1, from coordinate 55,523,676 downwards.
GCTCTGCCCGGGCATGAATGCGGCACCGATTCTTTGGAGCGGTGCTGACCGTTTCGGGAGGGAAGGGTGCGCAGGCGGTGGAGGGGCTTTGGGTGGGCCAGGCTGGTTAGGAGCAGGCATGGCAGCTATCGACATGTCCCTACCGGACACGCCTAGAAACGAGAGGATGCACCAACTCTTGTGGCTAAAATCGTACATTACACACCATATCTCTGTAGGAGTAGGTTGATCTGTCGCACTCTCTAACACACACATGCTGTTAAACACACACACGCACACGCACGCACCTTGGTCCCGTTGCACCTTCTAACGTGACTTATTACACCTAGACGGAAGGAGTAGTAAGTATACAAGATACGGTGGCACACTGACTTAAGTCGAATACAAGTGCCCAAAATTTGTGTGCATGTTATAATAAGGATTCGCTTAAAATAGTACGTGAGCGAACAGAGGGATCAATTGGACAGTGTTCCCGAGCAGTAGCGAGATGTGTGAGGTAGTAAGATACACCATTGGCGCTTTTAATTTTTCTTATTAATTTGTTTGTTTCACACTCTGACTGGTGGGACCCAACGTACTACGTGGAGAGAGGTAAGGTGACTAAGGCTGCATTATTTCTGCACCACTGTGGATAGTCTTACCACCAAAGCCACATGACACGATTATGATTTAAATCCTAATGACTCCCACACACACACACACAAAACACGGCATGCCTGTCACACGAATGCAGGAATGTATAAAAGGTTATTTTCCTCTCGTTGAACATAACGGGAGGGTCGTGTAGCTGGTTAGCCTGTTCGCTCATCAAACTTGAGGTCTCAGGTTCGATGACTACACTTGAGCATAATTTTTGCCAGGAGGATTCTTTGACTGGTCAAAATGTTTTCTAGGGTTTGCACGCTTCACACTCTCTCTCCAGTATATATATACCCGCTGGAGCCTCAGTGCTTGGAGTTACTCTCTTCACACTCTCTCGCCCTCTCCCGCTGGATCCTCAATGCTTGTTGTTGCTCTCTTCACACTCTCTCGCCCTCTCTAGATCTAAACAAGACTTCATTGGCCTCTCTCTCCCCTCACTGCTGCTCAAAGAGACGGCAGGATCCGTCCACCAGGGAAGGGAAGGAGGCTTTAAACGCTGTCACCCCGTCGCGAGGGAGGGAATCCACTACCGGAGGTGCTATTCACTTTCCACCCAGCGGCGGCGCGGAGGACCTCCGACCCTTCTTCTTCGCCGCCGTCCCATCGCCCACCAAACCATGCCCCAAGAACCTTAAGGTATATTTTACTTACTCCACATGCATTTCTCTAGTTGCATGTATACCATGAATCTAGGACGTGGTTCAAAGAGGAAAGGAGTGGGGGAAATTAGTGGGAAAAGTTGTATATAGCATGAATCTAGGACGTGGTTCAAAGAGGAAAGGAATGGGGGAAAGTAGTGGGGAAAGTTGTATCGCATAAATCTAGGACGTGGTTCAAAGAGGAAAGGAAGGGGCGAAAGTACTAGTTCAAAAAGGAAAGGAAGGGTCAAGGCTGTAGAGTTTGAGCAGGACTTGATTTGCTGCGCTCACATAGGGAAAGGTGTCTAAAGATAACAAAACTGGGACCAACACAAATATGCTCCTTGGTTGTTTGTTCTTTGTTGCAACAGACTATGCATGACCACAGTACATCGGTAGATGCACATGGTGCTGGTGCGTCCACTATCCCGTGCAACTCATTAGCTGTTGTTAATCTATGGCCCTGTTTGGTTAAAAACTCCCTAGTCCCTACCTGATTGGTTCCAGGGACTAAACATGGACTAGAGGTTATTAAATGACATGATAAAATACCATGTTACCGCTAGTAATGAACTAATAGAAACAAGGTGCGATGCGTGGCAGGGGCAACTGTTGGAAAAAGTCCCAAAAAGACTCCCTCGGGGTCTTCTTTCTTTAGTCCCAAATGCCCACTTTTAGTCCCGAAAAGTCCCTCCTGTTTGGTTTAGATGTGACTGACACGGAGTTTTTTTAGTCCCTACACCAAAATGTCCCTGTAAACAAACACCCTCTAATAATGCCGCTGGAAAATTGATACAATGCCACAGTTAAAAGCAAATTACATGTTTAACGAATTTTATTGTTAATATAATCTCTATGTTAATATTAATCAATGCCACCGTTTGAGAAATGCTACTGTCTTGCTTTCTTTCCCATTTCGATAAGGTAGATGCTTCTTTTTGTTGGCTTCTGTGTCATCCACCGTTATTGACCACTAATTGTTTCCTTTGCACCTCTGTGTAAACAGGGTTATCTACTTCACCTCGTTGCCATTGTGACCTTTTGTTGCACTGCACAAAACACTTTTGTTTTAAGAGTGTTTTGTGCAGTTCAACCAAAATGTCACACCGACAATGTTGCTTGATTGCTTGATCTTAGTGGAACTGCACAAGAGGAGATCTTACTTCCTATCCGTTAAGGCGAATTTGGTTCAGATCTTCTTCTTGTGAGTTGTTTGAATTCCGCATCATGAGAGGTCAGTACTAGCCTTCTTTCACATGATTCTGCAGTGTGCTTTCATATGTTGTGCTACTTGTACGATAATGTTGCTTGATTTTAGTGAACTGCACAAATGGAGACAAGACTTCCAATCTGTATGTGCACCGTAATATCCCATTGAGGTAAGATAAGGATATTTCACAACTGCTGGCCTGTATTTTGCCACTTTCATCAGAAAATTAAGTTTAGTACTATACTTGTGCTCCCTAATTGACATGCCAAATCTTACATTGAAGGCGAAGCTTGTCTGTTATTGAACCAAGTGATGAAGGGGAAGAACAAGCGGAAGAAAAACAAAAATCAACTCCCGGTGCTGTAATGAAGCACTGGAACTGTGATGACACAAGTAATGATATAGTTTTGCATCTTAATTTATTGCTATGGCTGGAACGAGCAATTGTTTTGCCACTGATTTGATGCCATACGTAATTATCTCTACTTGTGCAAACAGGGATCTTCTTTGAAGATACCATATATTTTAGTGGAACTGCACAAAAAGATGTTGGAAACATTAAACTAATCGAGGAGTATATAGTAAGCATGGCCACCATAGTAGATAGCAACAGATGGTTCCGGAGAAGTGCTTCATCTGTATGCTCTACACAATCAGCCTCCTGACAAAGGTTGGTACTCGCCCACTAATTCATCCATATGATTGAGCTTTGTCATCTCTATTAGCGTTGTGCTACTGTTTAGATACTGTCATGAAAAAGTGGTATTGTCCTTGAGAAGTGCTTCATCTGTGCTGTTTTAAATATTTCCTTTCCTTTTTTTCGAGCAAATAGGGATGCTAGCATTTAGTTGTCCTCTTGTCTTTGCACAATAGGATCATCTTCCTCTGAAGAAGAATATGGAGTACGTGAAGTGACTAGTTCCGATTATGCCAGGATGAAGAAGCACTGTCTATCTTCTCATCAGAAGGAGCAGTTGAAGGATGGTTACATTACTCCCCACAAGGCCAAACTAACTTCAGCTCAGAAGGACTGACAAATCTCCATTTTTTTGCTGTGATGCGCGAGTACAATGTTGTTCTAGGATTCTCATCAGAAGGAGCAGTTGAAGGATGGTTACATTACTCCCCACAAGACCAAACTAACTTCAGCTCAGAAGGACTGACAAATCTCCATTTTTTTGCTGTGATGCGCGAGTACAATGTTGTTCTAGGATTCTTTCTGGTGAGTTCCATTTTTCTAAAAGTGTGCTCTACATGGACCATGTAGGTGCCTATTTAAACTGTCAATTCATAGTACATTTTGCTTTATACTAATCACTTTTTTGTATTTGTGCAAACAGGGGTGATCGGCTTGATTTCAATGGGAACTGCACAAAATGTTCATGAATACATTGAATCATTCATTTCCACCACAAGAAAGGAGGTGCCGATAAGTTCAAGGCGTTGCAACATATAAGGGCGAAATCATACAAGCTACGGGTGAATTTGGTTGATTTTGGTGGAACTGCACAAAAAGAACAGTTGGTTTATTTAGCACGAGGTGCCATGTCAATGTCCGAACTGATGGCAAACCCTGCCCATTCCACAATCGTAGGCATTTGATATTTTGGAATGGGACAACCTTGTCAAATTTTTCTCATTGATTTTAAGACATGCGTTTGATATTTTCAAATGGTACGCCCTTGCTGTCAACAGCGTCGATCAATTTTTTCTTTATTCTTTAGTTGTGAAGTAAGTACTGCCTCTAACATATGAGTCGCTGAGATGCATAATCATCGATTGTTTTGAATGTTCTCTATGAATTGCCAGCCCTGTGTGTTTGATTGCAATATACAGAAATGCTAAAAAGCTGCTCAAACTCTTTGTACTCCTTCTGTTCCTTTTTACTTTGCACATTGTGAAAGTGCATACTTTTTTGTAATAAGATTGGTTAAAGTAGAGATACTTTGACTGCAGACAAAACTTGTATAGAAAGGACCGGAGGGAGTACAGGTGAAACTGCTGCAAACGAGGTGATCACCCTGGGAATATGCTAGTACGTATTGTTTTGCATGTTGATCCAATGCCAGTGATACAGGAATTCGAACTAATCAAAATAAATTCATTCATACACGGTCGAATTTCATATAAACATGCCGGATTTAATTACATTTCATGCATTCTTCAACTAAAAAGGGGTGTTTGTGGCCGCATGCATCTCCCAGATGCAGAAGCCGGGGGTCATCCTCCTTTTCTAAAAAAACTAAAAAGTGGTAAGCTGGAGGTATAATTAATTAACCGAAGCTACCCACCTGTGTCCCGCTGAGCCGAACAGAAGCTTCAGTGACTTAACTACAGCTGCAGTTGTGTAACTGACATGTGGCCTGTTGGGCCCACGTGTCAGTCAGCCAACAGCACCAGCAGTTAAGTAGAAGCAGCGTTCTTCTCCAGCGCAGCTCTTCAACTCCACGTCGCCGCCAAGAAGCTAACCGGCCGTCAATGGTCAACCCGCCTAGCTTGGTTTCAACCGGAGGGTAGCAACGGTGGCCTTACTTGGCCCCGAGCGGCCGCGACCTACCGTGTTCTACTCTTCCTCATTTTCTGTGTGGCGCGGCCTCGTTGGCAGCAGGGCGGGGCCTCGGTGGAGCCGGCGATGCCTCTGTCTCGTTGCCGGCGGGCGGCGCCTCAGCGGAGCGGTGGAAATCCTCCCCCATGTTGCCGGCACGGTGGGGCCTCGGCTGAGCCAGCGATATCCTCTGCCACGTTGTTGGTGGGACGGGGCCTCAGCGGAGCCGGCGGTGTCCTTTGCCTCGTTGTTGGCATCGCGAGGCCTCGGTGGAGCCGGCGGTGTCTTCTGCCTCATTGTTGGCGCCGCGGGGCATCGTCGACGCCAGCGGAGCGGGGACTCGTCAGAGCTGGCATTGTCCTCTGCGTCGTCCTCGGTCTCGCCAAACAGCGCCTTGCCCGCTTCATCGCCCTCTTTGCTAGCCTCTTTGTAGGCGGCCGCAGCCTCTGCCACCCGCATGCGGTACCGCCAGCGCTCGAGGCAGCCCTTGCGGGCGGAGCGGTACGAGTTGAGCAGCGCCTCCTGCTCCGCCCGCTCCGCGGTGATCTGCTCCTCTGCCTGCAGGTGCTCCTGGAGGAGATGGTGGTTGTAGGCGGCGTCAGCCTGCGCCTCCCGGAACTGCTCCTCACACATCTGCCTCACCCTGTCCATATTGGGCATGGGCCTCGCGGATGGTCATGGTGCAATGCACCGGCGAGGATGGCGTGGAGGAGGGGGTTGGTGCCGGATCGTCGACTACCATGTTCTCGATTGGAACGTCGTCGTCCTCCGGCTGTCTGCCAGCCAGTCAGTCGGCAGCAATGGCTTCTATCTCCTTGTGGTCCGTCGTTCGCCCGTCCCAAAGAGCGCTGGAGCGCGAGGAAGCCATGGTGGGCAGTAGTGGTGTGGACAAGAGAAAGGCAACGGATGCGGATGACTGCGGCTATGGCCGGCGCAATAATTTATATAGCAATGGTGGGCGGGTGGAGGGACGGACGTGTGACGCCGGAGTAGCCGCCTCGGCAACAGCGTATCATTAATGTGTGTGGCAGTTGGACGGACGGACGGCACTTGTGTCGTTTGAAGGCGGAGCAATCACCTGCACCGGGAAGCGGGGTGGCCGGCGCTGACTGTTTTGGGCGGAAAGCGCGCGCGGGCGAGGAGATCACTTTACTTGGATAGGATGACAATGGGGACCCACCAGGTCCATAGCCTCACGTACGCAAGTGCCTCCTTATTATATATATATATAATTTATTTTGCTTCCTCCTGGTTTCCTGACATCACGGTCCCACACCATTGTCTACCTATGTACTCCTTCCTTTCCGGTTTATAGGGCTTATCTCAAAGTTTTAGTTGTTCCATTTTATCAGGCTCAATTTGGTTGTTTTCCATCACATGTTCAGATTCCAAGGTGCATTAAATCATTGCTTGCAAGTATTAAGAGAAAATTGACCAATGCATGTACTTTATGCATGCATGCATTGCAATTAATGCATTGATAAACATAATTTTTGAGGATAACAAGAGCATTAATTAGGTGCTTTTGCAAAACTAGAAAAAATATCCCACCACTCGCCATCTACCTTGATTGGTGAGATTTTTGAATTGAGCATTCTAAACGGGAAAGGAGGGTGTAGTCAATAAACGAGAGAATTGCACAAGAAGCGGCCGACAGCTGGGACCAAGCAGCTCGAGCAGTATTTGTGTTTTTGAGGTGTGAGCACTGCAGAGTTTTTCGATGTTTACCCCAGATATTAATTTTTCTCCTCTGAACAACAACGAAAACATCGCTGCAGGTATTAACTGGGCGAGCTGTGGCCCGTCTAGCCCAGGCCAGATATCCAGCCCAGATATTAATTTTTTTCAAGCTGAAAATGGCTAGCCCAGCTATACTTTTTTTAGGAATACCCAGGCAAGGTCAAGTTGTTATTCTCTGCCCCGCTGGGCTGCAAATCTTTCCTAGGAAGGATGCATTAGGCTTAACAAGAAAATGGGCTTTAAGAAATAATAAATGGGATGTAATTATAAAAACTGGGTAGTAACTATAAAAAATGCACCAAACAGTGATTACTTTATAAAATATTACTTTTGGAATATTGAAAATTTTAATTTCATTAATTGTTGCGATCAGAATGTTTCGTTGGATTTTTACGCAATATAAATTTATATTGAAATTGTATTTAATCTGACTAAAATTTCGGGATAAAAATATTCGGATCCCATCAAAATGTGGGAAATTTTATTGAATTCTGTTTTGAACGGTTGGTTGAAATGGGCTGTACTTTTAGCAAACTCTAAATGGGTTGTAGTAAATTCCATTAGAATTCAAAAATGGGCTACACATTCTTACAAATCTCAAATGGGCTATAAGTTCTCTGCCACACACTTCTGGCCTTACTAAGTTGACGCGTCCCCTAAAAAAACAGAGTTGACGGTCTGTAAGGGTTTGTCAACTTATAGTCAACACACGGTTCTAGCAGCAGTGGCCGTTGGATGTCTATCCAACGGATGCCGTGCTTCTTCTTCAATCTCAGATATTCTAGCTTCACCCGCCCAAAAAATGATTCATCCCCCTGACATCTGGGTGCACCATATCTGAAGCTGACCTGTGGGCCTACTAAGTTGACGTACCAAGGGCTTTGTCAACTTAGTCAATATAAACGATTCTAGCTGCAGTGACCGTACGATGTCCATCCAACAGCCATCGTGCTTCTTCAACCTCTGGTCTTCTTGCTCCAGCCGCCCAAAGCAGCGCCGGTCGTGCCACCTGCTCCTGCCTCTCGTGGCCGGCTGTGCTGCCGCGGAGGCCTCACCGCCCCCTACTACTCCCACCGCTGGCCAGGCCATCCCTCCACTCACCCACTCACCCACTGAACCAGTGAACCCTCGTACTCCTCTCCGCGTGTGCATCCACTACCGCGTCTTCCCTGGCTCCGCGTCGTCCCCTTCCTAGGCCTCGCCGTCGTCCACCGCCGTGGTGGTCTCGGCGCAGCATGGTCAACATGGTCAAGGAACGACTTCCATCGGACGTGGACTGTACGTGGAGAGGCTGACAACTGGATCCACGGCAGCTGCAAGGAAGTGCCTCCTTATTACGCGCAAAATAATTATTCCTCCACTTGACAGTGGGGACCCACCGAACGGGCCACCATATTTCATGAAAAAAATGATTCGCCCCCTGACTGCTGAGACCCACGAGCTACATCTTTGCACGCAAGGAAGTGCGTCCAAAAAAACTCGATTCGCTCCCTGACTACTGGGACCCACCAGCTACATCTTCGCACGCAAGGAAGTGCGTCCGAAAAAAATGATTCGCCCCCCGACTGCTGGGACCCACCAGCTACACCTGGCGTCCGGGCAAAAAAAAACAATTCGCCCCCCTGACTACTGGGACCCAGCAGCTACACCTTCGCACGCAAAGAAGTGCGTCCTGGCAAAAATAAACGATTTGCCCCCCCTTGACTGCTGGGACCCAGCAGCTACACCTTTGCACGCAAGGAAGTGCGTCATGTCAATAAAAAACGATTCGCCCCCCTGACTGCTGGGACCCACCAGCTACATCTTCACAGGCAAGGAAGTGCCTGACAGTCGGAACCCACCTGGTCAAAGTGTATGTAGCATTGTCATCCTGGTCGCGAACGTGTACGTACATACTGGTCGATGTAGAGGCGCGCACGTGTCGTAGTAGAGGCGCACACGTGTCGTAGTAGAGGCGCACACGTAGCATGTAAACGTACGTACAACGGCCAAGGTGCAAGAAGGAAAATACGGTCACGTATGTGTACATACGGGCGGGGTCTCGAAACGCCTAGTCGCGCATACCGCAAAATGCAGGAAACAGACCTCCTACGGTCAAAACGGGCGTCCTGTTGATCGGAAGGGGTGTGGCGTATCACAAAATGGACAAAATGGACCTCCTACGGTCGAAACAGGGGTCCTGTTGATCGGGAGGGGTGTGGCGTACCGCAAAACGGACGAAACGGACCTCCTACGGTCGAAACGGGGGTCCTGTTGATCGGGAGGGGTGTGGCGTACCACAAAACGGACGAAACAGACCTGTGTTAGAGCGCTACGGTCGAAACTGGGGGGGGGAGGGGTGTGGCGTACCGCAAAATGGGACTCCACGGGATACTGTTCATCTCCACCGTCGACCTCCTCTAGCCTCCATGGGCTCCTGTTCGTCAAGCCTCCACCACGTGCTACTCCACCGGCTACTGTTCAACCACCCCTCCACGGGCACCCCTCCACCGTCTACTGTTCATCCAGCCGTCCACACCAGGGGGTCCTGTTGAACCACCCCTCCACGGCCACCCCTCCACCTTCTACTGTTCATCTAGCCCTCCATACCACAGGTTCCTGTTCATCCAGAGGCAACGCCACCGCTCACTATTCATCCAAACCCCCCCGCAACGCTCACTGTTCATCCAATCGATTGGCTTCAGTTAGCAGCAGTAGCGAAGGAATCACTCCATCGGGTTCAGTTAACAGCCATTGATCGATCGCTCGGTTTCAGTAACGCGTAGCCTGCAGTGCAATCACTCGGGTTCAGTTAGAGCCCAACGCCTCGCACGACTTCAGTTAGAGCCAACGCCTCGCACACACACGCGCGTACGTACGAGAGAAACGCGCATCGCTCGGCCCCCGACCTCCTACCATAACCGGCAACTCCCCAAAATTTCCCCCCCCCTCGCTTCTACCACGGTTTTTTCCGTCATGGACGGCCCAAAGAATGTCATGCAACTGCGTCTCCGGCCCGCCTAGGACGAAAAGCCCATTTTCTGTCATGATTTTTTGTCATAGAAGTAGGAGCCCACCACATCTATGGTGATGCCGGGTTTTGTCACAATTATCGTCATAGAAGTGTCATATGTACGACAGAATTTTTTTTCGTTCGGCCCAAAATGTCACGGATGTGTCTTTTTTTGTAGTGTAGAGTGACACACATGCAGGCATGGAAGAGTGAGATGCATGCAGACTTGAAAGAGAGAGAGAGAGATGCATGCAGCGCGAGAATTCCGTTGTGGGGCAGGCTCAACCAATGGTATGCATGCCTAGAAAAACTAACCCCAGCCTCTCTCGGTAGCACATCAGGGATAGAACTGTCCAATTTCAAACGAAACAATCGCTCCTTGGTATCCTGGCTTCACCTTAGATGCAAACAAAAGAGGACCGGAGGGAGTACAAATAGTGTACTACTATTGTTGATTGGCCTCATCCGATAACCTGTTGCAATGCACGTGCAATTATGTATTCGGAAATTTTTTTTTTGCCTCGTCGCACCACTCACTCACAGAAGCGACTCGAAATCCATTCATAAATTTAGTAAGTTTATCACAGGCATATCATTTTATTACATACAACAGGTCATCAACCCACATCGACAACGAGGATACATTATAAATACTAAAGTTTTCACCACACAACAAATAACAAGCAATGAAATGAACTTCAACTCAACCATTCCTCGGCGTTGGAAACGCTTGCTTTGAACCACAAGTGATTCTCTGGGACGGGCCATCCATTGTCAATCTGGAGACCAATGCAGGACTGATCATCCAGGCTGAAGCGGCCTACTATATCAGTACCAGGGTAGGGAACCACCCAAATGTCCGAGGTATAGACACAGTTGCTTCTCATAAATGGTAGTAATGTTGTGTCAACAGCAGTTGGATCGCCTTTCACCATCATTGGATAGTTTTGTCAAGGAAGAGCGAGTTTTCTCCAAGACTATCAATTCTGTACCAGGGAGAAGGAGTTGGCGCTAGCACACTAGTATCCATCCCGAATACCATGCAACGGGTGTTGTAATAGGTCCGGAGAGTGCGACCATGCGAGACTACACCTGCTTCCTTAGCAGTAACATCATCAGTGGGCTGTATGCACACGAGAAGAGGTGATCCATCGGAATTAGTTGCCAGGCGCCAAATAGTATATGGGCGCTGCTCGTCCTCATGCTCGTGATCATCACCATCGTCATCTCCCCCTTGGTTATAAAAATCTTCAAGTATAGGTGGTGGACTGTTTGCAGGACCTTGGAAACACAAGAAGAAGGTTAATTAGTAAAGGGAAACTTGCTAACCCGCATGCATGTGGACGAAACAATTATAATTACGGTGGAAGACAAACATACCGAAGCAACGACTCCATGCAAGAACAGTGCCACGAGTGGTGGCAGCAATCACAAGGCCCTTGTATTCGATTGCATCATAGTACTCATCTGTGTACAGAAACTGATTTTTGAGCAATATCCATTGAGTCAAACCAGCAAGGATGGCAACAAGCTTGTCGAAGATAGCAACAACTTCATAGTTGTTGTAATTACAAGAGCGGTTGGGAACTCGAGAAATTGCTATCTTCCGTAGAAGACAGTCACCATGATTGTATTTGAAAGTGCGTATAATACCGGTGTGCTCAATCTCTCGGCAGTCTGCTGAGATTTTTGGAAGTGGAACCCGGTCACGAGTGTACACATTCACTAGTTCCCACTCGCATTTGGACCCAATGTAAACAACCCAATCTCCATTTGCGCCTCCCCAAGCCTTGGCCTCAAGCGATGGCATCTTAACATCATACGTATCATTATCAAGTGACATCAACTTGCACAGGGCGAGGCCTCCGTCGTAACGGCGCCAGTCATCAGTGTCACGGCGAAGAAGATAGGGGAGATCAAACCGCTCCTTGACTCTTGGGTTCCTTGTAATGATGTTATTAGTTGAGTCAAGAATGGGCTTGAACGAACCTGCCATGCTAGCCGAGGTGATGACGCTGCACCGATCAATGAGTTCCTCCACCACGTCATCTTTCAGATCGGGGCAAGAATAACGGGGTCGTTTCTGTCCTGTTCCCTCCATGGAGAAGATGATCGAACAATGGCAGAAGAAAGGGTGAAGGGCTGAAGGAAAATGGAGGAGGGAGAGGAAGAGTGTGCGACAATAGTTCCAAATCGAGAGGGAAAGGCGAAAAGTCGGTGGGCGGTTGCCATTTTGCCAAGGTTCGCGAAGGGGCACCCCGGCCTACACGTCGGTTCGGAAATACTCCTACTACTCGCCGTCGTCTCACTGATATGTTGGAACGGGACCACATGTCAATGAAACATGGTGTGTAATTTCTCGTGCAAAATGCGATCTGGCCGCGTTGGCCCGAGGTGCCACATTAGTTATCGACCTTTATTTTTTTAATGGCGTGCCATTCAGTTTTGAAGCACGACTAACTAGTACTGTACGCAGAGAAAATATAAACTACTCTACCACTACTCCACCTCCAGTACTAGTAGTATAAAAAAGATATATAGGCTGGAGCTTCAGCGCTTTCTTGCCAAGGGCTGTCCACTTGCTTCTCACACTACCACCCTCTCTCCAGATCTAAAAAAGACGGCCCCTCTCTCCCTCCTCACCGGTGGTCATAGATCCTCCGGGGAAGAAAAGGACGTGCAGCGTTGACGCACTCATCATCGGCGAGCGAGGTCATGCACTAACGACAAGGCCGTCCTCTCAGACCTAGCGCCCGCGCTGGATGGCCTCCGTCCCCAAGCTCGCTGCCATAGTGTGTGCATAGGACGACGACCACGAGCGAAGCCACTTCCCATCGACCCTCAGGTATGCTACCTCTTTTCGAACCATACCCTTGTTCTATTGCCCCATCTGGCACGTCGTTGCATGTGGATCTTTTTCCACTCCACCATCTTCCCAATTTGCTATCCTCTGCTCTGCTCACCACGCAGACGAAAACCATAATTTGCACTATTAAAGGAAACCCTTCTTCATGCAGACTAATCCATGTCTGGGTTGAATAAGGAAAGGAAGGGAGACTGTACTGTCCAAGAGAGTAGGCATCGAACCCGCATCTAGGTTGAAAAGGGGAAAATTAGTAGCTAAGGAACGAGTCTCGTGTCTCTTGGTTGAAGAAGGGTAGAAAGGCATGACAATGCAATAGAGAATGACCAGGTTGCTCGGTTTGTTGTCCTCACATAGGAAAAAGGTGGCTAAAGAGAACAAAAATGGGACGTAATCCACATATGCTGCCTGGATATTTATTGCTCTGGGCAACCATACCTCCATCACCACTCTGCGTCCGTGGAGGTACATCGTACTGGTGCACGCACTGTCCGAATGGGCCTCCCATGCTCTTATTGCCACTTTTTTTGCTGTTAGTATAATGCCAGCAGTCAAGTCAAGCAATGCTACTGCTAAAGTGAAGCCACATTTAACTAATGCCGCTCTCAGTCTAATGCCACAGATAAATTTAAGCAATGCCATTTAATGCCACTGGATTATTTCAGGGTTAGCTGTTGATTGTGGATGTATTGTTACCTTTACATTTTGTCTAATGCCACTAGTATACCAATGCTGAAACTTGTTACCTTTACATTTTGTATTGTTAATTCTTATAGAAACCTCCCAGTGCTAGAGTTTATTGAAATCTGTTCAGTAAAACCATTGTATTGTACCCTATAATAAACTAACTACTCTACTGTTGCACTAACCACTGGATTAGTGTATATTTGTAGTATTTGAATGGTGTAGAGTTCACTCAAAATATCCCGGTAAAGCTAGTCACACCTTTGTTAAAATTAATGTTCATTATGTTATCAGAGGAGGTCTGTATGTTTGTCTCTAATGCTTGTCGACTACATACCTGACATCATGATGTAATGTTAAGTCATTTCCTTTTGTATAGTGTCACTAAATTGTCAAGGTGGTGATGGCATTTTATTTTATTAGAACCGCACAAAATTTGCTTAAAAGAAGAGGAAAGGTTAGGAATGGCTCAGTTTTTCAGAAAAAAACTATGTATGCCTTCCTGACATCAGCCGCTGTTGCTTTATTTATTCCTTCAAACAGGTTGTCAGAAACAGTCTTGCTACCTTTTCCCATTAAGAAATTGGAATGCTTATATTTGTGAGTCTATGCTTCAACTAGTGCCACTTTTATAATAATCACACTTTCAATATCTATGCAAACAGGGATGCTCGATTTTAGTGGAGCTGCACAAAAAGTCCAACTGGTTCAACATTAGGAGCATGTTTTTTTTCCAAACCTTTATATCCGATTGGTGGCACTATGAGCTGTTCATTACGAAGGCATGGTTTGCTACTATCTTGCTACTCTTTTTGTACTGTCATTAGATAGTAATACTAGTGGTTTGCTAGCTGCTTGATATGTTACTAGCTGCTTGATATTTGTGCAGACAGAGATGTCTGCCCGTTGCTATTTGCAAACAAACAAAGTGTCCGCAATTTTGGTTGAACTGCACAAGAGAATAGTATAGTCACTGCATGCAGTGCCATTTGAAAATAGACACAAAGATTGGATAGTCACTTCATGGACTGCAAAAAAGTAGTATTGTACTATTTACTGGCCAACACTTGGTGCTTCATTGCTTTGGTCTGATTATACAATGGGCATCATTTTGCCTAAGTTAAAGTTTGTATTCCAAAAATAGTCTCACGGTCTGATCAAGAGAAGACCAAATCATATTGCAGTGGATGTTCCTCCATCATGTGTGGTTCATTCTCATGGTTCCAGCTGTTGGTGAAACCACTTACGTTTGAAAGAGGAATTTTAGACTTCACAAACAAATTTGTCTTTCAATCTGTACAGAATGTTGGCCAATAGAAGCATCCATGTTAGTAGGAAGAACAAATGTTTTTTCTAGATTTGCTTTTGGAGCTACATATTTGTATATGATCTGTGAATCATTGAGATGCATTAACATGTTGATCTTATGTATGGCAATCGTACTAGTTAGTTTTAGTTGCGACGCAAGATCCAAAGTGACTGATCTTTGCTTTTGGAGCTACATATTTGTATATGATCTGTAATCATTGAGATGCATTAACAGTTACTTATTTCAGTTTGCTCAGTGTTTACATGTTACTGATCGATCACTAGCTAGCCTACAAATGCGCTCCTGGCAGTTTTATTTGCGATGCAAGATGCGAAGTGGCAGTTTTTTTGAATAAAAATGCCTACCTCTAAAGAAACTGACAAGCTACACTATCGATCCTACACAGATAAAAATGCCTACCTCTGAAGAAACTGACAAGCTACACTATCGATCCTACATGGATAAATAGCGGATCACGCACGTATTACCTCCTTTCCGGTTTGCAGGGCTCAATTCAAGAAACGACCTACTCGATCCTACATGAATAAATAGCGGGTCACACACATACTAGTATCTCCTTTCCGGTTTACAGGGCTTAATTCAAACCTCTCACCAACCAAGGTACTCCCTCCGTCCGGGTTTATTAGTCCTGTGAGCAAAGCAGCAAGACCAAGGCATGGCAATAATTAACGGCATGCTGAAGTTTAAGCCTAATTAATTCCAGCGATTTAAGTGGCTACATGCGTGCCCTCAGATGCGACTCATTGCATGCTGGTTTGCTTACTGCCTACGAGCGATTCTGAGTGCCTGCATGCAGCCGGCGATAACTAAGGCTTCTAACTAATATGAAAAAAGATACATTTTAATTGTTGCGGGCTTTTTAAATCCATGGAATCATTATTGACAAGGAGGGAGATGATTTGAGTGCACTTGTTTGACCGCCATGCCGGCGTTCGACCCAGACGGGACGGGACGACACAGTCATAATTTCAGTTTCCCTAGTTTTCCACGGCAAGTTGGCGCGCTAAGCCATTATGCATTGAATTCCGATGACCGTCGCGCTACCTTCCCCCTATAAGTATTGTTTCCTGGCCTTCTCCAGTGCCACCGTGACCCAACTCGCCATATCCTCATAAGCCCCCACCGGCCTGACGTCGCTCGCCACGTCCGCCATGCCCCCGCCCGTCCGCGGTTGGCGATGCCGGAGGTGGTCACCACCGGAACTAGTGTTCGGTTTTTCACCGGAAGGCAGACGGAGGGAGGAGGCATTCTATCTGTCTTTAGATGGCAATGCGCAGATCGAGGAGTTTTTGGAGCGCGACCGCATGGCAGAGGAGCAGGAGTTGTTGGGGCGGGACCGCTTGGCGGAGGAGCAGCGTATCGCCGATTTGCGCCGCCAGCGGGACATGGAGCAGCAGCGCACCGATGCTTTGAGTCACGAGTAGAGCGCCCGCAACTGGGCCGACTACATGGAGGCCGACGCCCGACAAATAGCCCTGGAGGCTGTCGGGCACGCACACGTTCGTGACGCCAATTTTTACTACCAGCTCGTCATGTGGGTTTCTCGCTTGGAAGCCGAAGCTTCGGTGGAACACGCCAGCGTTGAGAGGGCCAACGCGCGCGAGCAACGCGCCCTATCGCACCTCTGGCAAGTCCGAGGCGAGGCGCAGGACGCCGTGCAGGCGTTTAGCGTGTACCACAGATGGCGGCCGACATCGTCTAGTTGGCTAAGAGTAAGTTAGTACTTGTCTAGTGGGAGTAGATAGTTAACTTGGCTATGATGGTTGTCAATGTGGAAGTTCAGTACTCTATATATGGATCAGACCTGTTACTTTGCTCTGAATGTTGAACTTTCCGTTTGAACGTACGGAATGGGCAGCTATTTTTTTAAATGGGTTGTATTTGTCCTCCATGGGTTTAGAGGCTAACTTGTGGGCCTAGCAAGTTGACGCGTACACAATCAGGAGTGATTGTATGTGGAGAGGATGACAGCAGGGACCCGCCAAGGTCATGGCAGTACGCAAGCAAGTGCCTCCTTATTTCAAGCCAATAAAAAAATGGCTCCTCCTAGTGGATTTCTGACCTTTGGGTCCCATGCCATTGTCAACATAGTCAATAAACGAGAGAATTGCACAACGAGCGGCTGACACCAGGGACCCAGCAGCTCGCCCATTTATTTTTGTTTTGGGTTAATTTGATAAATGCCTCCGAGAAATGCCACTGCAATTTCCAGACTTTGAAAAATGCCATTTCATGCCATTTCTAGTGGCATTTTTTGAAGTCTGGAGTGGCGTTTTTCAAAGTATGCGAACTGCAGTGGCGTTTTTCAAAGTTTGCAAAAATTGCAGTGGCATTTTTCAAAGTTTGGAAATTGCAGTGGCATTTTTATGAATCGCCATAATTGGAGTGGCATTTATCTAACTTGATGTTGAGACGGAAGCAGGGTGTCAACTGGGCTGTGCGGGACACTCTGGCCTGTCTAGACAACCTTTTCTTTTATGTTTACCACAGACCAGCCCAGTAGTTTTTTTTCTTTCTGAAAATGGCTAGCCCAGTTTTTTTGTGATTTGTCAAGTAAGTCGCTTTATCAGGCCTGTTGGGCTGCAAATCTTTCAAGACGAGGAGAGCTTCATTCGGCTGGCCGAGAAAATGGCCTATCAGTAATGAGAAATGGGTTGTACATTTTTAAAACACATCAAACCGGCAATTAGTTTCAAATATCTTTTTTTCATCTCGACATTTTAAATTGCATTGACTTTTATGCATGGACAATTTATTGGATTTTATATTGATATACATTTATTTTTAAAATCAGTCTGAATGTGACTCAAAATTTCGGGATTAAAAACAGTTCAGACCGCACCGACATATGCAAAATTTCGTATAATTTTTTAACCGTGGACACAATATGGGCTGTAATGCTAACAAAAAGAATATGGGCTCCAAAAAAACCTGTACGAATTAGCAAATGGGCTGTAAACTATTTGAAATAATGACAGATGGGCTGTATGCTGTTTTCGACATATTTGAGGCTCTCCACAGATGGCCTGTATACTATTGGATGACCAATCAACGGCCGTCGTGCTTCTTCAATCTCTGCTCTTCCTACTGCAGCCGCTCAAACAAGCGCCGGCGGGACTGCCTGCTCCCTCCTCCACGCGGCCGCCTGTGCTGCCGCGCAGGCCTCACCACCCGATCGTACTCCCATCGCGGGCCTAGCCATCCCTCTACTCACCCACAGTCCCACACCTGCTGTTATTCTCCGGCGACGGCAAACGAACCATTAAACCCTCGTACAGTCGTACTCCCCTCCGCGTGGGAAACAACTGCCGAGTCTTCCTTGCCTCCGTGTCGTTCCCTTCCTAGGCCTTGTCGTCGTCCACCGCCCTGGTGCTCTCGGCGTGGCGTGGTCAACGTGGTCAACGACCGACATGCATCTGAAGTGGACTGTACGTGGACAGGCTAACAGCTGGGTCCACGGCCGCACGCAAGGAAATGCCTCCTTATTACACACAAAATAATGATTCCTCCACCTGACATCTGGGACTCACCGAAAGGGCCTCTGTATTTCGCGGAAAAAACGTTACCGCCGCTGACAGCTCGGACCCACCAGCTATATCTTCGCACACAAGGAAGTGCCTCTTTATTACGCCCAAAAAAAAGAATACTCCCCATACAATGTCCGCTAAGTTGACGGGGCCTACCAAGTTGACGGGGATGAAGGGCTTTGTCAACTTAGTCAATATATGCACGATTCTAGCTCGACCGACTGTACATGTCCATCCAACGGCCGTAGTGCTTCTTCAACCTCTGGTCTTCTTGCTCCTGTGACCGGTCGTGCAGCCTGCTCCTGCCTCCCATGGCTGGATGTGCTGCCGCGGAGGCCTCACCGCCTCCATACTACTCCCACTGCTGGCCAGGCCATCCCTCCACTCCACTCACCCACACCCCATGTTATTCTGCGGCGACGGCAGCGCAGCCGAACCAGTGAACCCTCGTACTCCTCTCCGCGTGGGCATCCACTGCCGCGTCTTCCCCGGCTCTGCGTCGTTCCCTTCCTAGGCCTCGCCATCGTCCACCGCCGTGGTGCTCACGGCGCGGCGTGGTCAATGTGGTCAACGACCGAATTCCATTGGAAGAATACTGTACGTGAAGAGGCTAACAGCCGGGTCCACGGCAGCCGCAAGGAAGTGCCTCCTTATTACGCGGAAAATAATTATTCCTCCACCTGACAGCAGGGACCCACCGGACGGGCCACCAGTATTTCGCGAAAAAAATGTTTGCCCCTGACTGCTGGGACCCACCCGAGGGGCCACCGTATTTCGCGAAAAAACGTTCCCCCTGCTGTCAGCTCAGACCCACAGGAAGTGCCTCCTTATTATGCACAAAAAAAATGAATACCCCCTCTGCTAGCTGGGACCCACCTTTGTGGGAGGCTGACTTGTGGGCCTACTAAGTTGACGGGGATGGAGGGCTTTGTCAACTTAGTCAATATAAACTATTCTAGATCCAGTGACCGTATGATATCCATCCAACGGCCGTAGTGCTTCTTCAACCTCTGGTCTTCTTGCTCCAGTCGCCCCAAGCAGCACTGGTCGTGCCGCATGCTCCTGCTTCCCGTTGTCGGATGTGCTGCCGCGGAGGCCTCGCCGCCCCTACTATTCCCACCGCTGGCCAGGCCCTGCGGCGACGGCAGCCTCACACTGCAGCCGAACCAGTGAACCCTCGTACTCCTCTCCACGCGGGCTTCCACTGTCGCGTCTTCCCCGGCTCCCTGTCGTCCCCTTCCTAGGCCTCACCGTCGTCCACCGCGCTGGTGCTCTCAGCGCGGCGTGGTCAACATGGTCAAGGAACGACTTCCATCGGATGTGGAATGTATGTGGAGAGGCTGACAGCTGGGTCCACGACCGCAGCAAGGAAGTGCCTCCTTATTATGCGGAAAATAATTATTCCTCCATCTCACAGCGGGGACCCACCGGACGGGCCACCATATTTCGCGAAAAAAACGTTTCCCCCTGACTGCTGGGACCCACCAGCTGCACCTTCGCACGCAAGGAAGTGCGTCCAAAAAAACCATTCGCCCCCTGACTGCTGGGACCCACCAGCTACATCTTCGCACGCAAAGAAGTGCGTCCGGGCAAAAAAAAATGATTCGCCCCCCTGACTGCTAGGACCCACCAGCTACATCTTCGCACGCAATGAAGTGCGTCCGGGCAAAAAAAAAACAATTCGGCCCCCTGACTACTGGGACCCACCAGCTACATCTTCGCAGGCAAGGAAGTGCCTGACAGTCGGGACCCACCTGGTCGAAGCGTACGTAGCATTGTCATTATGGTCGCGAATGTGTACGTACATATACTGGTGGATGTAGAGGCGCGCACGTGTCGTAGTAGAGGCACACACGTAGCATGTACACGTACTTACAGCAGCGAGGGTGCAAGAAAGAAAATACGGCCACGTACGTACATACGGACAGGGTCTCAAATGCCTACTCGCGCATACGTACATGGCTGGGTCGGAACGGAGAAACAGCGTCGTCGTCGTGTTCATGGGGAGCCAACTAGCTAGGTCGGAACGGAATGCATGGTCGTGTTCATCAGGAGGGCTTGGATGGAACAAGCAATGGAAATGAGGCCTCGCATACCGCACAACAGAAGAAACGGACCTCCTACGTTCGGAACGGGGTCCTATTGATCGGGAGGGGTGTGGCATACCACAAAATGGAGGAAACGGACCTCCTACGGTCGAAACGGGGGTCCTGTTGATCGGGAGGGGTGTGGCGTACCGCAAAACGGACGAAACGGACTTGTGTTGGAGCGCTATGGTCGAAACGGGGGTCCTGTTCATCGGGAGGGGTGTGGCGTACCGCAAAACGGATGAAACAGACTTCCGTTGGAGCTCTACGGTTGAAACAGGGGTCCTGTTCATTGGGAGGGGTGTGGCGTACCGTAAAACGGGACTCCACGAGATACTGTTCATCTCCACCGTTGACCTCCTCGAGCCTCCACGGGCTACTGTCGACCTCCTCCAGCCTCCACGGGCTCCTGTTCATCCAGCCTCCACCGCGCGCTCCTCCATCATCTACAATTCAGCCACCCCTCCACGGTCTACTGTTCATCCAGCCCTCCACCGTCTACTGTTCATCCAGCCCTCCACACCATGGGGTCCTGTTCAACCACCTCTCCATGACCACCCCTCCACCGTCTACTGTTCATCCAGCCCTCCACACCACGGGGTCCTGTTCATCCAGAGTCAACGCCACCACTTACTATTCATCCAACCACCCCCCCCCCACCCCGCAACGCTCCCTGTTCATCCAATCGTGTCAGGACCCCGACTCAATGCCACATCGATCTAGCATGTAACACCTCATATCACTTTGCGGCCTCACGCACGGTATTCCCACGGGTGTCGCCCTACCTTTACCCGGGACCGTTTGCGCCTTTTGGCACACGTATATGACAGTGTCGCTAGCATCCATATGATAAGGAGCCCGGGCTGACATGGCTAGTCGTAAACCCAAAGTGGCACAGACTTACAGGGACAGGCATCCATGACCCAGCATCGAACGTGTCGGTCATCAGCGAGTGAATCCAGGCTGTAGCACTGGGCTAGCAGGACTCCGGTGAACCGGGCTGTAGCAGGCTAACAGGACTCCGGTATTCATCGCGTGACATTTCCCCAGAGGGACAGACACAGGAAGGAAGAAGGACACATGCCGGCCAGCCTAAGTGTTCCGGAGCAGTAGCAAGCTACCATGGCTCGGTGGAAACACTAGGAGACATTTCCTGGTAAGAGAGGCTACTAAAGAGAAACAACTAGATGGTCAGATCCCACACATACCAAGCATTTCAATAACATACACACAATATGCTCGATATGTGCAAATACAACATGGCATCACAACATGACTCTATGACTCAAGTAATTTATCAATAGGCTCCGAGGAGCGAGATATTACAACCATGGGTCTCATGACCCAACATTCAGAGCATACAAATCAAAACACAAGCGGAAGCTATCATGTCTGAGTACAGACATCTATAAATGGAAAAGGCTGAGAAGCCTGACTATCTACCAAATCCTGCCGAGGCACAAGACCATAGCTGAGGTAACAAGCTAAACATCGAAGTCCACGTGGAACTACTAGTGAGACTGAAATCTCTCTGCAAAACATAAAATAGGCAAACATGAGTACAAATGTACCTAGCAAGACTTACATCAGATCTATCTACATATGCATCATTATCAATAAAGGGGGTGGAGGGGTTTGACTGCAGCAAGCCAGCTTTGACTCGGTGGCTATCCTGAACTACGACTGCAAGTAACTCTTTTGAAGTGGCGCACACGAGTCCACATATTCACCATATCAATACACCACTATGGATCCGCTCCCGTCTCCCTACGAGAACGCCATCCATAGCACTCACGCTTATCTTGCGTATTTTAGGGTATCCACTTTCACTTGTCTATGAACCGATATAAGCAACCCAGAAGTCCTTTACCGTGGACACGGCTATTCGAATAGATGATGTTAACCCTGCAGGGGTGTACTTCTTCATATATGTTTCCACCACTTAGCGTCTGCACACGACATGTGCTCGGCAGACTTCAAGCGAAAGCCGGCGTGGGTGTAGACCACGACCTACCTAAACACTCAAGTCTCTAGTCCAGGTTTATCGCCTATTCGGGTTCCATCCATGAGGAGATCCGGCGGGAGTTTCGCTCACAGCCCCAAACGATGTGAACAGGGTTCCGTGACACCAAACGGGCGCCCGGTTTACCCGGCCACGTGCCTACCGCATCACAGCCCACCCCTACGGTCAGCGCTGCGCACGGCCTCCAGCATACTACAAACACCAGAAACTACTTGCAACTCCTGGACAGAGGACAAGGGTGAATAAGAAGTCGAGCGGGGTCATATTTCAGGGCCCAATGTATGGTAGTAGCTGAATCATGGATCACAAACACAGAACTCAGTTCTTGAGGACGGCTGCAATGAGACAACCCACCATGTACTCCTACATGGCCTCTCACCGCTACCTTTACCAAATCGTGTTCACACACTTAGCTCACCCACAGTAGGACATGTTCACACGCCTCTGATTCATCCCCGATGAATCAGACCTGACTCAACTCTAAGCAGTAGCAGGCATGACAAACAAACATGAATGAGTAGGCACAACAGGGCTCAAACAACTCCTACTCATGCTAGTGGGTTTCATCTATTTACTATGGCAATGACAGGTAATGCAAAGGATAAAGGGGTTCAGCTACCGCAGCAAGTAACAAATATGTCGTTGTTGTCCTAATGCAGTAAAAGAGAGCAGGAGCAAGAGAGTGGGATTTTATCGGAATGAACAAGGGGGTTTTGCTTGCCTGGCACTTCTGAAGATAACATTGAGTCTTCATCAGTGTCAACGATCACATCATCGGTATCACGTCTATCGAGAGGGGACAAATACCGGCAACACAGAAGGGAACACAATCAATGCAATGCACAATATGATGCATGATCATGACATGGCAAAATGAATGTGTTTTGAGCCAATGCAACTAGCAACAGATTAAATGAAGTTGGTTTGAATACAAGATTCAAATTCAAACTCCATATGTGATTATTTAAATGCCCTTTATTTGTTTTGTGCTAAACAGCATCTATAAGTTGTTCTAACATGCATGGAAATGGTACAGATGGATTCCTTGAATTTTTCTGATAATTTTTCATATATAATTTATTTAATTTGGAGTTACGGTTAATTTTCTATGAATTTTAGAAGTTTTGGTTGTTATCTGAAATTTATAAATCATTTTTGATTTGTTTTAATTCCAGAAACAAATACTGCGTCAGCATGACGTATTAGTGACGTCAGCAGGTCAACGTGGCTGGTCCAGGTCAAACCTGGCCAGTGGGGTCCACACGTCAGTGTCTCAGACTGGTTTGTGTCGCTGACTTGTGGGCCCAGTCAACGGCCACGTCAGCGCGGTCAAAACTGACGCGTGGGGCCACTGCAATTAGATTAACCCTAATCTATTTTAGTTAGCCGGTTGGTTAGGCCGTGGGGCCCGGCTGTCAGTGGCTCTGGGGGGGGTTAGCTGGCCGTAATTAACACTAATCACGCGGCCACGTCGGACACACCGGCGGCTAGCCGCCGACGACCAAGCAGAGCGGCGGAGACGCTCGGGCTTGCATCTCCGACGACCAAAGGGGCGGATGAGGGCGTCTACGTGGAGCTGGGAGTCGCCCGTATCCATCTGTGCAAACGGCAGGGGCTGAGGTGGCCCGAGCTCACCGGAACGGGGCCCACGGCGGCGACCGGAGTTCGGGCGAGCGCGGGTTCGGAGTTCTGGTGCATGGCAGGTCCAGCTGGTGGTCGGGGTCATCTCCTGGGAGCAAACCGAGTACTATGACGCGCCCAGGCACGAGCTACGGCGTCTGTAGCCACGAGGGCGACATGGCCGGCGGCGGTGAGCTTTCGGGCTCGGCGACATACGCGACTATAGAGCGCTATCGAGTGCGGTAATAGGGGGAAACGGATCATGAGCTCACAGTGGTCACGTCGAGATGGTCAACGAGCTCGGGGAAGCGACGACGGCGACGAATCGATGATGACGGCCTTCGGTGCCCGAGGAAGAAGAAGATGATGGCGCCGGCATTGCAGGGCTTCCGGTGATGCTTGGTTTGGCGAGGATGACGCTGGAGGCGATACGGATCTCGGGAACACGGAGAGGGAGCGAGGGAGTGGCTGGCCGCGGTGTTTCTCAGCGGAGTGGCCATGGCAGCTTCGGCCATGAGGGGAAAGAGCAGGGGAGTGAGAGGGAGAGAGCAGGGAGGCAAGGGAGCGGACGAGGGGTTCCAGGGGGGTGTCGTGGCATCCTTAGCTGATCCGGGGCGGGGCGGCAAGCATGAGGTGGCCGGCGCGTGCGCGCGCGCGTCGGGCACACACCCTCCTGCCTACTGGCAGGAGGTTGAAGACGGTGGCGACTGCGGTGGGCTGGGCCGCACAGTGCTGGACCAGCACAGAAGCTGGGCCGGCTCTGGTGGGCTGCACGGGTGAGGCCAGGTAACTTCCTTCTCTCTCTTTCTTTTATTTCTATTTCAGTTCTGTTTTCTTTTATTTAATCTGTTTTGCCACTGTTTTGAATTTAAAAATAATTCAAACAATGCCAAAAACTCCTCTGAAAATATTTATGCTGCTTAATGGACTTTTCCAAAAGCACATAAAATGTTTCAGGGTATTTGGAAATATATTCTATACAAGTTATGAATATAGTTCCAAATGCAAATAAAGTAATGATTTAAATTCAGTGCTCAAAATATTCCTCAAAAATGTTCATTATTTTTGGTTTGGTGCAAAACCCTTGCCAAAATATAACCAACATTATTTAAGGCCATTTTGAAAACATTGAATGCATTTTCCAGGGTTCTTTGCCCCTCTTTTATTTAGGTTTTTGAGGCTTCCAAAATTCCTCAGTTCAAGTTTCGAAAATATAGTCATGATGCACACATGAAGCTAGCCTAGAGCACTACCAGCAGCTAGGGATGTGACCAATCGATCGGATTCAGTTAGCAGTAGTAGCAAAGGAATCGCCCCATCGGGTTCAGTTAACAGCCATCGATCGATCGCTCGGGTTCAGTAACGCGTAGCCTGCAGTGCAATCGCTCGGGTTCAGTTAGAGCCCAACGCCTTGCTCGGGTTCAGTTAGAGCCAATGCCTCGCACACACGTGCGTACATGTACGAGAGAAACGCGCATCGCTCGGCCCCCGACCTACCACCGTAACCGGCAACTCCCCAAATTTTTCCTCCCCCTTGCTTCTACCACGGTTTTTTCCGTCATGGATAGCCCAAAGAATGTCATGCAGCTGCGTCTCCGGCCTGCCCAGGACGAAAAGCCCATTTTCTGTCATGAGTTTTTGTCATAGAAGTAGGAGCCCACCACATCTATGATGATACCGGGTTTTGTCACAATTATCATCATAGAAGTGTCATATCTATGACAATTTTTTTTTCGTTCGGCCCAAAATGTCACGGATGTGTCTTTTTTTTGTAGTGCAAGACGACATCATCGTCAGAGTCTTTGGCAGACGAAGGCTAACTTTAGTCAGGATAAGTGTACTAGATGTTCCCCTTCGAAATGGCCAATTGTTGGCGCCCTGCCCGCTCAATATTTGGGAAGAGGGCCAGGGCCTCTCTCTATATATAGGGCTAGCCACCACAGTAGGAGGGGATCGGGAATCTACCCTTCCAAAGGGACAACACCACCACAAGAACATCCCTCGCGAGGCTGTTCTTCACTTTTATTGTTCATCATCAGCCCCAAAGGCAATCCACCACACCACGCACTAGAGTAGGGTATTACACCACAATGGTGGCCTGAACTAGTATAAACCCCGTGTCCCTCGTGTGTTCACCTTTCTAGCTTAGATTCCTTGCGACGCTTTGGGACGTGGGTTGGTAGAGGAGAGATCACTGCGCGCACCCCAGAGTTTGAACCTCAAGGGTCTGCCGAAACCCGAAATCCGACAATTTATATAGTAAGCAAGTAAGCAGATGGCAATCCATATATGATGTAAAAACTAAGCAATGCATGACATGGGTAAAATAACCCTGTCAAGTTTGAGCATAGACCTCAGGGGGGAAATAGGACTGGTCATCTGTCTCTGAGTCCTCCTCTGAGGAGCTCTCTGTAACCAGCAAGATGTCTGCTTCAGCAGGTAGCATTGTCTACTCTGAATACCTTGTTTTCACTCCAGATTTCTCCATCACCAATTCAAATGGCTGATGCACAGGAAGAGAATTTGAATGATATGTCTCCAACATATCTATAATTTTTGATTGTTCCATGCTATTATATTACCTGTTTTGGATGCTTATGGGCTTTATTTTATACTTTATTATCATTTTTGGGACTAACCTACTAACCGGAGGCCCAGCCCGTATTGTTTTTTTTGCCTATTTCAGTATTTCAAAGAAAAGGAATATCAAATGGAGTCCCAATGGAATGAAACCTTTGGAAGCGTGATTTTTGGAACGAACGTGATCCAGAGGACTTGGAGTGCAAGTCAAGAAGCAGCCAAGGCAGCCACGACAGGATAGGGCGTGCCCCTATCTCGTGGGCCCCACGGGCGGCCACCGACCGACTTCTTCCTCCTATATAAGCCTACATACCCCGAAAACATCTAGTGAGCCACCAAAGAAATATTTACGCCACCGTAACCTTCTGCATCCACGAGATCCCATCTTTGAGCCGTCCACAGCGTTCTGCCGGAGGGGGATTCCACCACGGAGGGCTTCTACATCAACACCATTGCCCTTCTGATGAGTTGTGAGTAGTTTACCATAGACCTTCGGGTCCATAGTTAATAGCTAGATGGCTTATTCTCTCTTTTTGGATCTCAATACAATGTTCTCCCCCTCTCTTGTGGAGATCTATTTGATGTAATCTCTTTTTGCTGTGTGTTTGTCGAGATCCGATGAATTGTGGGTTTATGATCAAGTTTATCTATGGATAATAATTGAATCTTCTCTGAATTCTTTTATATGATTGAGTTATCTTTGCAAGTCTCTTCGAATTATCGGTTTGGTTTGGCCTACTAGATTGATCTTTCTTGCCATGGGAGAAGTGCTTAGCTTTGGGTTCAATCTTGCGGTGTTCTTACCCAGTGACAGAAAGGGTTGCAAGACATGTATTGTATTGTTCCATCGAGGATAAAAAGATGGGTTTTATATCATATTGCTTGAGTTTATCCCTCTACATCATGTCATCTTGCTTAATGCGTTACTCTATTCTTATGAACTTAATACTCTAGATGCATGCTGGATAGCCGTCGATGTGTGGAGTAATAGTAGTAGATGCAGGCAGGAGTCGGTCTACTTGTTGCGGACGTGATGCCTATATACATGATCATGCCTAGATAATATCATAATTATTCGCTTTTATATCAATTGCTCGACAGTAATTTGTTCACCCACCGTAATACTTAAGCTATCTTGAGAGAAACCTCTAGTGAAACCTATGGCCCCTGGGTCTATCTCTTATCATATTTGCTTCCAATTTACTTTATTTGCATCTTTTATTTTTTGCATCTATATTATAAAATACCAGAAATATATTTATCTTATCTTATTATCCCTATTAGATCTCACTTTCGCAAGTGGTCGTGAAGGGATTGACAACCCCTTTATTGTGTTGGTTGCGAGTTCTTTGTTTGTTTGTGTAGGTTCGTGGGACTTGTTGAGGACCCTCCTACTGGATTGATACCTTGGTTCTCGAAAACTGAGGGAAATACTTACGCTACTATTGCTGCATCACCCTTTCCTCTTCAAGGAAAACCAACGCAAGCTCAAGACGTAGCAAGAAGGATTTCTGGCGCCGTTGCCGGGGAGGTCTTTGCTCAAGTCAAGACATACCAAGTACCCATCACAAACTCATCTCCATCACATTTACATTATTTGCCATTTGCCTCTCATTTTCCTCTCCCCCACTTCACCCTTGCCGTTTTATTCGCCCTCTCTTTCCCAATCTCCTCCTCTCTTTCGCTTGCTGTTTTCTGTTTGCTTGTGTGTTGGATTACTTGTTGCCATGGCGCGAGATAATGCCAAGTTGTGTGATTTCTCGAATACCAATAATAATGATTTCCTTAGTACTCCGATTGCTCCTCTTAATGATGTTGAGTCTTGTGAAATCAATACCACTTTGCTGAATCTTGTTATGAAAGATCAATTCGCTGGCCTTCCTAGTGAAGATGCCGCTACTCATCTAAACAACTTTGTTGATTTGTGTGATATGCAAAAGAAAAAAGATATGGATAATGATAATGTTAAATTGAAGTTATTTCTGTTTTCGCTTAGAGATCATGCTAAAGTTTGGTTTTCGTCTTTGCCTAAAATAGTATTGATTCTTGGAACAAATGCAAAGATGCTTTTATATCTAAGTATTTTCCTCCCGCTAAGATCATTACTCTTAGGAACGATATTATGAATTTTAAACAACTTGATCATGAGCATGTTGCCCAATCTTGGGAAAGAATGAAATTGATGATTCACAATTGCCCTACGCATGGTTTGAATTTATGGATGATCATAAAAAAAAATTATGCCTGTTTGAACTTTGCTTCTAGAAATCTCTTAGATTCGGCCGCAGGAGGCACATTTATGGAAATCACGTTAGGAGATGCTACAAAACATCTTGATAATATTATGGCAAATTATTCTCATTGGCACACCGAAAGATCTTCTAGTAAAAAAGTGCATGCTATAGAAGAAATTAATGTTTTGAGTGGAAAGATGGATGAGCTTATGAGGTTTTTTGCTACTAAGAGTTCTTCTATTGATCCCAATGATATGCCTTTATCTACCTTGATTAAGAATAATAATGAATCTATGGATGTGAATTTTGTTGGTAGGAATAGTTTTTGGAAACAATGCTTATAGAGGAAACTTTAATTCTAGACCGTTCCCTAGTAATTCCTCTAATAATTATGGAAATTCCTACAATAATTCTTATGGTAATTTTAATAATATTCCCTCTGATTTTGAGAATAGTGTGAAATAATTTATCATTTCTCAAAATAATTTTAATGCTTTGCTTGAAGAAAAATTGCTCAAAGTTGATGATTTGGCTAGGAACGTTGATAGACTTTCACTTGATGTTGATTCTATAAAACTTAGATCTTCTCCTCCTAAGCATGATATCAATGAGTTTCTCAAAGTAATGAGAATTTCCATTTACAAGTGTAAGGAAAGAACCGCTAGATTGTGTGCTAAGAAAGATATCTTTATAAAAGCATGTTCTTCTAGTTTCCATGAAAATAATGATGAAGATCTTAAAGTTATTGATGTGTCCCCTATTAGATCTTTGTTTTGCAATATGAATCTTGAAAATAATGAGACTAGAGATGAGTCAACTTTATTTAGAAGGCGTCCCAAGAATTCAGAGTTTTTAGATCTTGATGCTAAATTTGGTAAAAGTGGGATTGGAGAGGTCATGACTTTAAATAGGATTGAACCCACTATCTCGGATTTCAAGGAATTTGATTATGATAATTGTTCTTTAGAAAGTTGTATTTCCTTGTTGCAATCCGTTGTTAATTCTCCACATGCTAATAGTTAAAATAAAGCTTTTACCAAACATATCGTTGATGCCTTGATGCAATCTTTTGATGAAAAACTTAATTTGGAAGTTTCTATACCTAGAAAGCTTAATGATGAGTGGGAACCTACTATATAGATTAAAATTAAAGATTATGAGAGTTTTGCTTTGTGTGATTTGGGTGCTAGTGTTTCCACGATTCCAAAAACTTTATGTGATATTCTAGGTTTCCATGATCTTGATGATTGCTCTTTAAATTTGCATCTTGCGGATTCCACCATTAAAAAGCCAATAGGAAGGATCAATGATGTCCTTATTGTTGCAAATAGAAATTTGGTGCCCATTGATTTTATCATTCCTGATATATATTGCAATCTTTCTCGCCCTATTATTCTTGGTAGACCTTTCCTTAGAACGATTGGTGTGATTATTGATATGAAGGAAGGGAATATTAGATTCCAATTTACATTAAAGAAAGGCAAGGAGCACTTTCCAAGAAATAAAGTCAAATTACCTTATGAATCTATCATGCGAGCTACCTATGAACCAAGTGTCAAAGATGGCACTACTTAGATCTATCTTCGCTTTTATTCCTAGCTAAGGGCGTTAAACGATAGCGCTACTTGGGAGGCAACCCAATTTTCTTTATGTTTTTTGTTTTTGTTCCTGTTTAGTAATAAATTTTGCTTCTACTTTCTGTTTATATGTGTTTTTATCTTTTAATTAGTGTTTGTGCCAAGTAGAACCTATAGGATAACCTATGATGATAGTTGATTTGATTCTGCTGAAAAACAGAAACTTTGCGCTCAAAAAAAATTCAATAAATCACAGGAACGTGCTTTTGCATTAATTCTGTTTTATGCTGATCAATAAGCAAATTGTTTAGGAATTCCTATTTTGGTAGGAGTTTTAAGGTTCCAGAAGTTTGAGTTAGTTACATATTTCTACATACTGTTCTGATTTTGACAGATTCTGCCTTTCGTGTGTTGTTTGCTTATTTTGATGCATCTATGACTAGTATGTAAGGGTATGAACCATAGAGAACTTGGAATACAGTAGGTTTAACAACAAAATAAATAAATAATGAGTTCATTACAGTACCTTATGTGGTGGTTTTGTTTTCTTTCACTAACGGAGCTTATAAGATTTCCTGTCGAGTTTTGTGTTGTGAAGTTTTCTAGTTTTGGGTAAAGCTTTTATGGACTATGGAATAAAGGGTGGAAAAAGCCTAAGCTTGGGGATGCCCAAGGCACCCCAAGATATTCAAAGATGCCAAAAGCCTAAGCTTGGGGATGCCCCGGGAAGGCATCCCCTCTTTCGTCTTCGTTCATGGGTAACTTTACTTGGAGCTATATTTTTATTCACCACGTGATATGTGTTTTGCTTGGAGCGTCGTGTATTATATTAGTCTTTGCTTTTTAGTTTACCACAATCATCCTTTCTGTAAACACCTTTTTTGGAGAAGCCTATTCGATTAAAATTTGCTAGAATACTCTATGTGCTTCGCTTATATCTTTTGAGCTTGATAGTTTTTGCTCTAGTGCTTCACTTATATCTTTTAGAGCATGGCGGTGGATTAATTTTGAAGAAATTGCTAGTCTCTCATGCTTCACTTATATTATTTTGAGAGGCTCTTAGAACAGCATGGTATTTGCTTTGGTTATGAATTTGGTCCAAGAATGATGAGCATCCAAGTTGGGTATAATAAAAACTATCATAGAAAGTGAATTGGATGCTAGGATCAATTTGATGCTTGATAATTGTTTTGAGATATAAAGGTAGTAATGTTAGAGTCATGCTAGTTGATAATTATGAAATTGAGAAATACTTTTGTTGAAGTTGGCAAGTCCCGTAGCATGCACGTATGGTAAAAGTTGTGTGACAAATTTGTTGCATGAGGTGATCTTTTGAGTGTCTTCCTTATGAGTGGCAGTCGGGGACGAGCGATGGATTTTTCCTACCAATCTATCCCTCTTAGGGCATGCGTAGTAGTACTTTGCTGCGAGGTCTAAGTAGATTTTTGCAATAAGTATATGAGTTCTTTATGACTAATGTGAGTCCATGGATATACGCACACTCATCCTTCCACTTAGCTAGCTTCTATTATAATGTGCAATTTTTGCCGGTATCATAAACCCATTATTTACCTTCCTCAAAACAGCCACCATACCTACCTATTTTGGCATTTCCATAGCCATACTAAGATATATTGCCATGCAACTTTCCACCGTTCCGTTTATTATGACACGTTTCATCATTGTAATATTGCTCTTTGCATGATCATGTAGTTGACATCGTATTTGTGGCAAGGCCACCTTCATAATTTTCATACATGTCACTCTTGATTCATTGCATATCTCGGTACACCGCCGGAGGCATTCATATAGAGTCATATTTTGTTCTAGCTTTGAGTTGTAATCCTTGAGTTGTAAATCCATAAAAGTGTGATGATCTTTATTATTAGAGCATTGTCCCAGTGAGGAAAGGATGATGAAGACTATCCCCCACAAGTCGGGATGGGACTTCGGACTTTATAAAAATAAAAGAGGCCAAAGAAGCCCACAAACAAAAAAAAGAAAAAAAGGGGAGAAAGAAAAAAAAGAAAAGAAAAGAAAGAAAAAAAGAAAAAGAAAAAAATGAGAGAAAAAGAGAGAAGGGACAATTGCTACTATCTCTTTTTCCATACTTGTGCTTCAAAAATAGCAGCATGATCTTCATGATAGAGAGTCTCATATGTTGTCACTTTTATATACTAGTGGAAATTTTTCATTACAGAACATGGCTTGTATATTCCAATGATGGGCTTCCTCAAAATGCCCTAGGTCTTCGTGAGCAAACAAATTGGATGCACACCAACTTAGTTTCTTTTGTTGAGCTTTCATATATTTGTAGCTCTAGTGCATCCATTACATGGCAATCCCTACTCGCTCACATTGATATCTATTGATGGGCATCTGCATAGCCCGTTGATACGCCTAGTTGATGTGAGACTATCTTCTCCCACTTTTTGTCCTCACAACCACCACATTAGACCACCATAGTGCTATGTCCATGGCTTGCGCTCATGTATTGCGTAAGAGTTGAAAAGCTGAAGCGAGTTAAAAAGTATGAACAAATTGCTCGGGTTCTCATCGGGGTTGTGCATGATGGGAGTATTTTGTGTAATGAAAATGAAGCATGGCCTAACTATATGATTTTATAGGGATAAGCTTTCTTTGGCTATGTTATTTTGATAGGACATGATTATTTGTTAGTATGCTTTGAAGCATTATTATTTTTAGCTTTTATCTTGAATCATTTGGATCTGAACATTCATGCCACAATAAAGAAAATTACATTGAGAATTATGCTAGGTAGCATTCCACATCAAAAATTCTGTTTTTACCATTTACCTACTCGAGGACGAGCAGGAATTAAGCTTGGGGATGCTTGATACGTCTCCAACGTATCTATAATTTTTGATTGTTCCATGCTATTATATTACCTGTTTTGGATGCTTCTGGGCTTTATTTTATACTTTATTATCATTTTTGGGACTAACCTACTAACCGGAGGATGTCGGTGTACTAGCATAGGGGTACCCTAGTATCCCGAACTTGTGCACGGGAAGTTGCAGCACCCCGCGGTAAGGCTTGCCGGGTGACCGCCAAGGTCCTCCGTGGTTCCTTTAGAGCCATTCAAGAACAAAGTATTCAAGTCAAGGAGACAAGGCCCGGCAAGAGGAGCTTGCCGGGAAGGCCAACCAAGGCATTTCGAGGAACTTGCTGCGACGTGCCACGTGTCCCGGCAAGACCCGGTGAGCGACAAGCTTCCGGATGCAAGAAGACAACGACCGCGGCAAGGCGCTTGCCGCGGCAAGCGGCCACTCTGAACCTACGCTCTAGCACATCCACCAACGTGTCGCCCTGGGGCCTTTCCAGGTGCGCGTGGCGAGAGGCTGTGCAGCCAGCGGTGCGTGGTGGCATGCGACGCTGACAAGATCACCATCCTGGCGAGCGGCGGCGTCCCTGACGGTCCCTTTTTGCACTGTTTGGGCGACGCAGACGGGCATTTAATGCCTTTGTCCCCTGCCGTCAGGGTTAGGTAGGATGCACTATACAGGTAGCTGTACCAACCACCTCTCTTTTTACGTTTTTACCCTCGTCTGCGTTGCCACCTATCGGTGACCCCTTGAGCGTATAAAAGGAGGCCCATGCGCAACGTACAGAGGGTTCGGTTCAGTTCGAAGCCAGAAACACACTCACGCTCGGTCTCGTTAGCAGCTCAAGTGTACTATAGCACTCAGTGCTCCCGAGCAAGAACTCAATACAATTAGACAAGCAGCAGTAGGAGTATTATCTCTCCGCAGAGCTCCGAAGCTGGGTAAACTGCTCGTGTGCTTCGCCTCGATCCGCTCTTCGTGCGATGTCCGCCCCCCGCCGAACCGAAAGGGGCTCGGTCCGCCGGCCCCATAGGTGTTCGTGGATCAGCTTCCCCGACATCTTTGTCGCGCCAGGTAGGGGGCGTCGAGGTTGTGTGAACCTGATCCGGCGTTCACACGAGCCAGATCTTCTTCTTCATCGACATGCCACCGAAGAAGAAGACTTCGGCGGCAGCTGCTCCGTCCACGTCGATCCCACCACCACCGGAGCAAGCGAGTGGTGGAGTAGACGCCGGCGGAGGAACGGACGTCGACGAGGAAGCTCACGATGCTGCCAGGTCCAAGGATAAGGCTGCATAGACCTCGGCGTCCGTACATGTACCGCGCCCATCTCAGGTGGCGCAGGACCGACAGCTTCATGGTACTCGCAGTACCATACGTTTGTTGGGCCAAGATCAAGCTGGTGGATCTCGGGGTGCTCAGGACCAGCATGCACGCCAACATGCTGGCACGAGCGAGGCACGGTCGCCTGGACATGATACTGCTCCTTCTAACATAGTTAGGAGTCCGAGCATATCCCGCTCCTCGCACCGTTCGCCATTGCCACCCACCACTCCAGCAGAAGCTTTGGCGCGAGCTCAACTGCTCCTGGATTACCCTCCAGCGGAAGACAAGATCGACCAATGGAGGGCCACCATTCAGAGTCTCATCGGCTTTGCCAACGGCGACACTCCGCGGCAGCCAAGTGCATCGCGGCCGCGGCAAGACTGCTAGGCACGAGCCGGTGGCGATGAAACCGGTGGGGGTGCAACCACCATGCACTCTCCACCCCGAAGGCCAAGATCGCCGACTCGTCGGATCCACCTCGACAGCGACTCCACCGCATCATCAGATCCACGAGCTCGTCGCGATCAGCGCCAAGTTCTTCACGAACGACAACAAGAAGACGCTCGTACTCGCATCAAGCGCTGAAGAGAAGCGCGACGTCAATCCGACAAGCGTGCTGGGCCCTCTATTGACATGCATGCGCCAGGGGAACCAGGTGACTTACCGTATGCGGTAGGTTGGCCTGCGTTCACTCGTGAACTATGGCAAGTCCAGTGGCCCAGCACGAAGAATTTCAAGCCGGATGTACCAGAGAAGTACGACGGCAAGTCGCATCCGTCGGAGTTCCTCAGCATCTACACCATCACGGTGCAAGCTGCTGGGGGGCGGGACGACAAGATCCTTGCCAACTACTTCCCACTGGTGCTCAAGCCCAATGTCAGATCCTGGCTCATGCACTTGCCGGACAACTCCATATCCTCCTGGGATGACCTGTGCCATCAGTTTGTCGGTGCCTTTACAGGCGGCCACAAGCCTCATGGCCAGGAGAGCGACCTTCATCTGCTCGCCCAGAAGGAATGAGAGCCCCTGTGCAAGTACATTTAAAGATTCAGCCGTGTATAGCACAACATCCCAGATGTCCACCCTGCCGCGGTAATCAGCGCGTTCCATCAGAACGTGCAGAACCGTAGGATGCGGGAGGAGATGGCGATGTGCAAGATCAGAGACGTCAGTGAGCTATATGCCCTGGCCGACAAGTGTGCACGTGCTGAGGAAGGGAGGAAACTTCCCGGAGAGAATGTAGGAGCAGGGGGATCTGATAGTGAGGAAACTGCCCCGGCAAGGAAAAACCGGCGGCGGAACAACAGAAAGAAGAAAGGCAAAGTGGTGCTAGTCGTTGAGCAGTCCGGCAAGGAAGCCAAAGCTGGTAGCTCCGGCAAGGAGGTTGCCGCAGCTTTCGCGGTCGCCGACAAGCAGGACGGCACCAACAAGCAATACTGCAAGATCCACCGCACCAAGGGCCATGATCTCCAGAGCTGCAAGAACGTCGAACAGCTTGTTGAACAGCAAAAGGCTGAATACGAGCGAAGCGACATGGAGAAGGCCCAGGAAGGTGCTGGAGGATCCGGCAAGAGACGTCCCGGCCGAGGAGGACGCCGCAGCAAGGCCAAGCAGCGGCAAGGAGACAGACCTCCCCGCGGCCGCGACAAGGATGAAGATGACGACGACGATGAAGATATGGATGATGACGAGACCGATGAGCAGGAGTTCCAGAAAGCCACAGAGATCCTGTGCGTTGAAGGTGGTGCTTCTCTGCATACTTCACACCGCCAGCTCAAGAAGTGGGTGCGGGAAGTCAATGCAGCAGAACCACCCATCGAGTCACGCAAGCCTCTGAAATGGTCCAGCAGGCCTATCATCTTTGATATTGAGGACCACCCTGATCGCATAAGTGCGGTCGGGTGCTTGCTGATGTTGGTTTCACCAACTATCCGCAACCTCAAGGTCACTAAGATGCTAGTTGACGGCGGGGCCGGGTTGAACCTGATCTCCTCCGCGGTACTCCAGAAGCTTCAGATCCCTGATGGCGAGCTCGAAGAGACCGGCACATTTCAAGGAATCAATCCGGGAAGGAGCAAGCCGAAGGGATAGATCACGTTGCCGGTAACATTTGGCAGCGAGTTGAACTTCAGGACTGAGAGGGTCACTTTTGACGTTGCTGATTTTCCATTACCTTACAATGGGATACTCGGCCGTCCAGCACTTGCCAAGTTCATGGCAGCCTCTCACTATGCATACAACGTGCTAAAGATGCCAGGCCCGATAAGTGTCATCTCTGTCCCTAGCGACAAGAAGGATGCCCTTATCTGCGCCGACAAGATCTACCGGGAAGCAGCAGCCGCAACAGATCGCAGGTCACTTGCCATTGAAGCTCCTGGGGGGAAGAAGAGGACCAAGTCCGGTAAGAGCTCTGATGCCCACTCCGGCAAGCGCACCTCTTCGGAGTGCTGCACTACTGTCGAGGACGCACCATCGAGCTCCACCGGCAAGTGTAAGAAGACAATTGCAGCTCCACCAGAGACCAAGAAGGTGTCCGCCAAGGAGGATGGCACTGGTGGTACCTTCACCATCAGTGCCACTCTCGACCCTAAATAGGAAAGCGCGCTTGTTGCTTTCCTGCGGGCGAACGTCGACGTGTTTGCATGGCAACCGTCTGACATCCCCGATGTTCCCAGGAAAGTAATCGAGCACCATCTTGCTGTCTGTCCTCATGCGCGGCCCGTCAAGCAGAAAGTCAGGAAACAAGCAGTGGAGCGCCAAGAATTCATTGCAGAAGAGATCAA
Source organism: Triticum aestivum (assembly GCF_018294505.1). Taxonomy (NCBI): domain Eukaryota; kingdom Viridiplantae; phylum Streptophyta; class Magnoliopsida; order Poales; family Poaceae; genus Triticum; species Triticum aestivum. The sequence continues at coordinate 55,486,429 of NC_057798.1, read as the reverse complement.
GAAATTGGAAGCAGCAGGCCTTGTCAGAGGAGTGCTCCATCCTACGTGGTTGGCCAATCCTGTAGTCGTGCGGAAAGCAAACGGGAAATGGAGGCTTTGTATCGACTTTACCGATGTTAATAAAGCTTGTCCCAAAGACCCATTTCCCTTGCCGCGCATCGACCAGATTGTTGACTCCACAGCCGGATGTGACTTGCTTTCATTTCTTGATGCATACTCAGGATACCATCAGATCTTCATGGCAGAAGAGGATGAGGAGAAGACCGCATTCATCACCCCATGTGGCACATACTGTTTCGTACGGATGCCCTTCGGTTTAAAGAATGCTGGTTCAACATTTGCAAGAGTAGTCCATCACGCTTTTGAGCCACAGATGCACAGAAATGTGGAAGCCTACATGGATGACATAGTGGTCAAGAGCAAGGACAAGGCGACTCTGATTCAAGATTTAGACGAAACCTTTGCAAATCTGCGCAAGATCAACCTCAAGCTTAACCCCGAGAAGTGTGTGTTCAGAGTCCCCTCCGGCAAGCTTCTCGGGTTCTTTGTGTCTCAACGCGGAATTGAGGCCAATCCCGACAAGATCAAGGCCATTGAGCAGATTGAAACACCGAAGCGCGTCAAGGATGTACGAAGACTTGCCGGCTGCGTAGCTGCTCTCAGCAGGTTTATCTCTAGGTCTGCTGAGCGCGCCCTGCCATTCTTCAAAATATTGAAGAAGGCGGGTCCAATGAAATGGACTCCGGAAGCGGAGGCTGCGCTGCAGGACTTAAAGAGATACCTGTCCTCCACTCCAACACTTGTCGCACCTAAACCACAAGAGAAGTTGCTGCTGTATATAGCGGCAACCAATCAAGTGGTTAGTGCTGCGTTAGTAGCAGAGAGGGAGGCGGGTGATGAGCCAGCAACCACGGCAGATGCATCCAGCGACAAGCAGAGGACTTCATAGGCAAGCTCTGGTCCCAACAAGGATGAATCTGCGCAGGAGCATGAGAAGATGCAGAAGAGAATGGTGCAGCGCCCAGTTTACTTTGTCAGTTCCCTTCTACAGGGGGCTAGGTCAAGGTACTCTGGTGTGTAGAAATTGCTTTTCGGCCTCCTCATGGCCTCGAGAAAGCTGCGCCATTACTTCCAAGCACATGAGATCACAGTCGTCACTCGTTTTCCGCTGAAGAGGATACTGCAAAATCCCGAAGCAACAGGCATGATTGTCGAGTGGGCACTGGAACCGTCAAGATTTGGCCTCAAATTTTAAAGCACTTCAACTAGCCAAAGCAGAGCATTGGCAGAGTTCATAGCAGAGCGGACGCCAACACAAGATGAAGAAATTCCAGAAACGAGCATCCCCGTCAAGGAAGCAAACAAAGAGTGGCTGATGTACTTCAATGGTGCCTTCTCGCTGCAAGGCGCTGGTGCGGGCGTGCTACTTGTCGCACCCACCGGAGAGCACCTCAAGTACGTAGTCCAGATGCACTTTCCCAAGGAGCAAGCAACGAACAATACTGCAGAGTATGAGGGTTTGCTTGCCGGACTCAGGATCGCAGTAGACCTTGGGATCAAGAAGCTCATTGTCAGGGGTGACTCACAGCTTGTCGTCCGCCAAGTGAACAAGAATTATCAGAGTCCGTTGATGGAAGCTTATGTTGATGAAGTGAGGAAGCTAGAAGAGCACTTTGACGGCCTACAGATGGAGCATGTTCCGAGAGCTCAGAATGACATCGCTGATGGCCTGTCAAAGTGCGCTGCACTTAAGTTACCTGTGGAACCAGGAATCTTTATGCTCAAGCTGACTCAACCATCCGTAATACCATCAACTGGACAAAGCAAGAAGAGGAAGTTGATTTCTGGTGACTATTTTCCGGCAGAGCTTCCCGAAGCCGCCGCCAAGAAGGTCCTCAAGATGAACACCAAAGATGCTGAGGAGCAGTCTGCTCCAGCAAGCCATGGGGTTTGTTCCGTTGAAGCAGACGCTCCCGACAAGCTTTGCTACGGCAAGCTTGCCGGGGAACATCAAGCTCCGGCTGAGCCCCAGGTTCTTGCCGTAGAAGCGAATGTTCCTGCAGTAGCAAATGTGCCTTTAGTCCTTGTTGTCGAGCCGCAAGCTCCAACATGGGCATAGCAGATTGTCCTTTTCCTTCAGACAGGAGAACTACCCGAAGAGCAAGAAGAAGCGGAAAGAGTAGCCCGGCATTCAAGTATGTACCAGTTTGTCGATGACACACTGTACAGAAGAAGACTCAACGGTGTAAAATTGAAGTGTATTCACCGGGAAGACGGACAAAAGCTGTTGGCAGAGATACACGGAGGCATATGTGGTCACCACATTGGCGCAAGAGCATTTGCTGGCAAAGCGTTCCGGCAAGGTTTCTTTTGGCCGACAGCCCTCCAGGATGCAACTGCACAAGTAACCAAGTGTGAAGTGTGCCAGTTCCATTCCAAGCAGATACACCAGCCAGCTCAAGCTCTCCAGAAGATCCCTTTATCCTGGCCATTTTCGGTCTGGGGGCTCGACATCCTCGGCCCTTTTCCCCGAGCTATCGGGGGCTTTGAGTACTTGTATGTTGCAATCGACAAGTTCACAAAGTGGCCGGAAGTGGAACCAGTGAGGAAGGTGACAGCACAGTCGGCAGTCAAGTTCTTCAGGTCGATTGTTTGCCGTTTCGGGATCCCTAACAGGATCATCACCGACAACGGCACGCAATTCACGAGCCGCACCTTCATGCAGTACTTCCAAGATCTTGGCACCAAGGTCTGCTTCGCTTCTGTTGCTCATCTGAGAAGTAACGGTCAAGCGGAGAGGGCAAACGCTGAAGTGCTGCGCGGGCTCAAGACCAGAACTTTCGACAGGCTGCGCAAGTGCGGAAGGAACTGGATTGAGGAGCTGCCAGTGGTTCTTTGGTCGATCAGGACGATGCCAAATCGAGCCACTGGCCAGACACCTTTCGCTCTAGTCTATGGAGCAGAGGCAGTTCTCCCCACGGAACTCGTATACGGGTCACCTCGAGTGCTCGGTTATGATGAGCTTGAGCAAGAGCAGCTGTGACAACATGACGCGCTGCTCCTCGAGGAGGACCGTCTTCAGGCTGCTGTACGAGTTGCTCGATACTAGCAAGCTTTGCGCCGCTACCATTGCCGCAAAGTTAATGCCAGAAGTTTCGAGGAAGGCGACCTTGTTCTTCGGCGCATTCAGTCCGCCAAGAATTCCAACAAGTTGACGCCAAAGTGGGAAGGCCCTTATCGGGTGAAATGAGTCACTAGGCCTGGCGCTGTCCGCCTTGAGACCGAAGATGGCATTCCGGTGAGCAACTCCTGGAACATTGAGCATCTTCGTAAGTTTTACCCATAGGGCGCGGTTGCCGGAACCCGTTCCGGCAACCACCTTTTGTACAAGTCTTGCCGATGTTGCATGTAACCCTTTGTACAAAGCCGGGCGCAGATCCCGTGCATAAGTAAAGCTCATGTGCTCCGCACATCTTGTCAATTTCATGATTTTTGCTTTATATTTGCATGCATTATCTGACACTTTGTGCAGCACCTACCCCCGGTAAGTAATAACGAGCCGTAAGGCTCCATATCTTTATTTTCTCTTGTTCCTTTTTCTCAAAAAGGAAAAGAAGGTTCCCTCGCACACAAGTTTGATGGGGGAAAGGAGAAGATAATGGTGTGGACCAGGCATCATTCAAGGAAGTTTCGCCTTACCGGAAAGCAAGCGACAGAAAAGCTAAGTTGCCAGAGTTTGAGCAATCAGTTTTAAATTTTTAAGTTATCTTCCTTGAACGACCGTGCTTTGTATGGAAAACCTGTGCGCAGAGGAACCAACTCGTAGCTAGTTGCGCCCTTACTTTGTTTCGAGTCCGCTCAACAATTTAAGTGAGTTGCGACTAGTTGCGACAAGGTTTCTTGTCGGTAGCGGCACCGCCAGCAGGCTGCTGACGTCCCGCACTCAGCGCTCGCGGCTAAGGTGCCTGCACCGGCAAGTTCCGTAAAAGCGTAGGGTAGAAATATACAAAGGAAGGAATCAAGTAAAGGAAATAACATAGCAAATCTCTACCCAAAACATAGTTATATTACAAGATAGCTTGTCGCAGCTCTAATAGATTGTTTTCATAACATGATGAGCAGCGACAAGAAAAAGAGAAAACGGGCGGCTTAATCTACGTGATCGCCCTCAACCCTCTTGATTCCGCTCACCTTGTCCACAATGGGTGCGACAAGGGCCTTGAGCGCTTCCAGATCAGCATCCGGCGGCAAGGACTTGAGGACGTTGGTGAAGTTGAGGCCTGGGTTGCGGAAGGCCACCTTCATCAGCACCTTCTGAAGAACTCCCACGCAGATCTTGCGCGACTCGTCGGCCAGCTGCTTCAGGATCTTCTCCCAGAGTCGCTGGAGGGCCGTCGCCACGCCCTTGAAGAACAAGCTGAGCTTGGCGCTGGGTTGGAGGTGCTCGTCGGAGGAGTACCCGAGATCCTCCATCCCCAACTGCGCCAGCTCCCCGTCGATGGCGGCGGCAAGATCCACAAGACCCTCAGGCCAGTGCTCCACAGTCTCCCTGAAGGCGTCGTGGGCGGCAGCAGCATTCGCCAGCAGCGTCTCGTCGGCCTTGATCTTCTCCGACAAGGCCACCTCCCGCTCCCTGGCGCTGTCCAGCGTCTGAGTCAACGTGGCCAGCTTCAGCTCGAGATCTGCGTTGGAGTGCTTGGCGGCGCTGAGCTCCTTGCTCCTCTCAGCGAGTTGACCCTGCAGCTCACCATGAGCGGCAGCGTCCTTCTCGCGCTCACGCTTGAGCGCGGCAAGCTCCTCGCCGCTCGCCCTGAGATCGGCTTCCAGCTGCGCCACCTTCGTCTCCAGCTCCTTCTTGGCGGCCTCGGTAGCTGCGGCAGCATCCTTTGCCTCCTTGAGAGCCCCACCAATTGCTTGCTCACGCGCGGCAAGCTCCTCCTCGTGGCTATCAAGATTGACCTTGCGCTGCGCCAACTCTCCTTCCTGCGCAAATAGGTTTTCGGTGACAAGCCGTTGCTTCTCTTCAGCTTCGGCCTTCTCGAGGAGGAAGGCTTTCCGCTCCTCGAGAAGTTGCTCCCGCTCCTCCGCCAGGGACCGGAGAGCTTCCTGCCTGAGGCCCCAGAGCTCCTCCGCGCGCTTCTCAATGTCAACTCCCGCCTTCACGACAAGCGCTTCTCGGGAGGCCAGCTTGGCTTGTCGGGCGCGGTAGAGCGACGTCAGCTTCTGCAGCAGCCGCTCCTCTTCAGGCTCGTCGCTGCTGCTTGGCGCGTCAACCAGTGTCAGCCCGGCGGAGGAAAGCACCTCTCCATCCAGGATTTCTCCCTCGACCGGCGCCATGGAGCTTGACGCCCAGGGAAGCTTGATGAAGATGCCATCGCCAGCCGTCAAGTAGGAGCCGGGCTGGGGCTCTTCGGAGCCTGGTTCTGCAGCAGCAGCGGAGGGATCGGCGGTCGGAGCAGCGCCTGGCGCTCCTGCGGCCTTGGGGCCGTCGGTGCGATCGCTGGATCCCTCGCTAGCTTCTGCGGCGGCAGCTTCGGCGGCCTCTTCGCCGGCGGGCTCGTCAGTGCCGGCCTCTCCTTCGGTGGCGGCGGCGTCGTCGGTACTGCCGCGCGCGCCCTCCTCGCCGGCGTCCTCGGTTTCCATCGGCTCAGTGGCAGGTGGATCTGATGAACGGAAAAGGGAGAGAAGTCAAGCAAATATGCACAAAGAAAATCAGAAGAAGAAGAACCCAAGGGCAAGTTTTCAAGAAAGAAGATTACCTGTGCTAGGATCTGCATCCGTGGTCTCAACCACCGGAGGATCGCTGGTGCTGTTCCTTGCCGGAGAACTACCCCTTGCTAGAGAATTCTCCCTTGCCGGAGAACGCTCCCTTGCCGGGGAATCCTCCCTTGGCGGCGTAGTCGAAGCAGATGGCACTTCGGGAGCGGCTTCCGGGCGCTCCTCGTGAGGCTGCTCTGCTCCTACACAAACCAACAAGCAGATATCAGCAAAGAAAAGAGCACCTATGCACGCCTGATGGCAGAAAGTAAACCATACACTTACCCTGGGGGCTGTCCTGGGGAATGCTCTGGGGAATGATTGTCGGGTCCGACAAGGTGGTCTCGGGCACACCTTCTGCTGGCGTGGTGGGTTCGTCCTCGGTGACAATCACCGGGACCTTGGCTCTCTTCGCCCTCTCTAGGCCAGCGTCCTGAAAAGGAACGGGTTCAGAATGATTCAAATTAGATACAAGACAAAGTAACGAAATTTAAGAACTACATGTACAGCAAGGAATCTTACTCTTCTTCTTCCTCGTCGGAGCTGAGCGCGGAGAGATCGAAGTCCGGCTCGCCTCCGGTGCGACGAGGCGAAGGAGGAGGCTCCCTTGTCCGCTTGGCAGGAGCGGTGGCGGTGGACCGAGAAGACCCCGCTCCGGTTGCCGCAACGGCGTGAGGCGCTCCCGCGGCAACAGTGCTTGCCACGGTAGAGCGTGTCACGCGGCTCGGCGGCTATTGACCCGTCTGCCGCCCCGCTACATCCCCGGCCTTGCGGAGACGCCTTCTTGGTGGAGCTGGGGGCTCCGCTTGCGGCAAGCTGTCCGAAGGTTCGGGTCCGACAGGCTCTCCCTCGCCGGGCTCACTCGACTCATCTTCAGGCCCGACAAGCTCTTCCAAGCCGACAAACTCCTCTCGCTCGACAAGGTTTGCCGCCTCTGCTGCCTCTACCTCCTCCACGGTGAATCCGAACTCGCCCGCGGCAACGGCTGCTGCCACCTCTTCCAGCCTGGTGGCGATGCGCTGCATCTCGTCATCAGTGGTATCGCGGGTGAGGCTCTTCTGTTCATCGGCGCGGACCGGCACTTCTTCCAAGCCGTTGAAGAACGCCCGCACAACGTCGTCGGCAGGCTCTTGCCAGGTTGGGACAATCCCATGTGAATCGCACAATGGCATCATTGCGCGGATGCGGTCGAGCGAGGAATTGTTGCACAACGGAACGACACCCCTCAGCAAAATGAATGGATGTTGCGGATCGCACTTGAACAGCTCCAGAAGCATCGCATCCAGCTCCAGGACAGCGAAGTTGAAGTTTAGGCCCGCCCGCAACCTCATGATATCTGCTGAGTTCTGGAACTCCCAGGCTGGTCTCCTCCTCTCCTACAAGGGGGCGATGCGGCGGCGGAGAAAGTCTGCGCCAACGGCGCCTACGGTGAGCCCGGCAAGCCTAAGGCGTAGGATCCGGGTGACGGCGATCTTCAGTCTGTCGTCTTCCGGGGCCACGTTGCTCCTGTCATTGCCGCGCACTATTGGGGCTTGGTGCAGGGCAGTAAACGGCTGCGGTTTCTCCTCTACAATCCAGCACCATTCTGCTCTCCACTCCTCCCACTTGCTACGGAGCTCTCCCTCCAGATAAGCTTCCTTCTTGCCGACTCTCGAGATCCAAGCGATCCCGCCGGCAAGAGGCTCCCCTCTCTCAACACGGGGCATAAAGAAATGGCGGAAGAGAGCTACATTTGGGTGAACTCCGACAAAGTTTTCGCACAGATGTGCGAAAACTGCCATGGTCAGAACGGCGTTGGGGGTGAAGTCTAGGAGGCGGAACCCGTAGGTGTTCATGATGTCGCAGAAGAATTTAGAGAAAGGCGGGCAGAGCCCGCAGTAGAAGAACAGCGCGAAGAAGGGGTACCCGTTTGGAGCCAGTTCCGAGGCGGCAGCCGGGAGTACCCTCGTGCGCGGATGCGCCCGCGTCTCCGTCGACCAGAAGAGGTAGTAGTACTCCCTCAGCGCCGCGAGCCGCAGCGCCGCGAGCCGCTGCGCCTCGACCGATTTCACGCCCTTCCCCTTGTCGGCCTTCGGAGCCATGGCGGAGGTGGTGGGGGAGATCGACGGCGTTGGTGGTGCTGGTGGCAATGGGGGGCGGAGCGCTGCTCTCTCTCAGCTTCGGGAAGAAGGGGGGGAGCGGCGGAGATCTGGGAAATGGAGTAACGACCGGCAGGATGGGCGAACTGCTCCTGTTTCCCCTGCTTATAAAGGGGGAGGGGGCGGACGTTTCGCCCTTCCGAATAAAGAAACCACCCACGATCTCTCCCACAACGCCGCATTCGACGCGTGCCGTTGGGGGAGGGCGCGGTGGTGCGGAGTAAAGTACGGCGTAACCCAGGCCGCGCGTGCCCGTGCCCTGTTTTGGGCCTGGCCCAACAGCGCTCGGCACCGTGTGTGGCCCAGGCCCGGGGGCTCCTGTCGGTGTACTAGAATAGGGGTACCCTAGTATCCCGAACTTGTGCACGGGCAGTTGCAGCGCCCCACGGCAAGGCTTGCCGGGTGACCGCCAAGGTCCTCCATGGTTCCTTTAGAGCCATTCAAGAACAAAGTATTCATGTCAAGGAGACAAGGCCCCGGCAAGAGGAGCTTGCCGGGAAGGCCAACCAAGGCATTTCGAGGAACTTGCCGCGACGCGCCACGCATCCCGGCAAGACCCGGTGAGCGACAAGCTTCCGGATGCAACAAGACAACGACCGCGGCAAGGCGCTTGCCATGGCAAGCGGCCACTCTGAACCTACGCTCCAGCACATCCACGAACGTGTCGCCCTGGGGCCTTTCCAGGCGCGCGTGGCGAGAGGCTGTGCAGCCAGCGGTGCGTGGTGGCATGCGACGCTGACAAGATCGCCATCGTGGCGAGCGGTGGCGTCCCTGACGGTCCCTTTTTGCACTGTTTGGGCGAAGCAGACGGGCATTTAATGCCTTTGTCCCCTGCCGTCAGGGTTAGGTAGGATGCACTGTACAGGTAGTTGTACTAACCACCTCTCTTTTTACGTTTTTACCCTCGTCTGCGTTGCCACCTATCGGTGACCCCTTGAGCATATAAAAGGAGGCCCATGCGCAACGTAGAGAGGGTTCGGTTCAGTTCGAAGCCAGAAACACACTCACGCTCGGTCTCGTTAGCAGCTCAAGTGTACTATAGCACTCAGCGCTCCCGAGCAAGAACTCAATACAATTAGACAAGCAGCAGTAGGAGTATTATCTCTCCGCAGAGCTCCGAAGCTGGGTAAACTGCTCGTCTGCTTCGCCTCGATCTGCTCTTCGTACGATCTCCGCCCCCCACCGAACCGAAAGGGGCTCGATCCGCCGGCCCCATAGGTGTTCGTGGATCAGCTTCCCCGATAGAGGCCCAGCCCGTATTGTTGTTTTTTTTTGCCTATTTCAGTATTTCGAAGAAAAGGAATATCAAACGGAGTCCAAACGGAATGAAACCTTCGGAAGCGTGATTTTTGGAACGAACGTGATCCAAAGGACTTGGAGTGCAAGTCAAGAAGCAGCTGAGGTGGACACGAGAGGGTAGGGCACGCCCCTTAAGGGGGGTAGTGTTGTAACACCCCAAAAATTTAACCATGTTTTGATTATTAAATTTTTGCCAGGAAATTAAATTTTTATTTTTCCTGGATTTATTCTTGATCTTAGAGCCTGTCTTTTCTTCTAAGTTGTGGAGTTTTCACCCCAAGTGAAAACTTTCCAATTATTATTGGGCTTATTTACCCTATCAAATAAAACAATTCTTTTATCAGTGGGATTATTTATATAATTATTTTTCCTGAGCTTTATCTCTCTAAAATGGTTTTTCTTTAGTTTTAGGGTCCCATTTGCACTGCAACTCTTTTATAAATTCATTTTAAAATCCCACCAAAATTTGGGGATGTCATGTGGTGTTTTTAAATCACTTTTACGCAAAAATATATTTCATTCTTTGGATATTTTGAGCTCTACATCAAATTTTCAAATCTGGTCCAGTGGGCAATTTTGCACTACAACCTATTTAAATACTTCTTTAAAACATCCACCAAAATTACGCAAGGTCGGTAGGAGTATATTACTCATCTTTATGCAAAAAACCAGTTATGTCCTTTGAAAAATTTGAGTGAATCAACCTCACCTTCATTCTGGTCCAGCTTGGTGATTTGTACTGCAACCATATTTTAACTTGCTCTTTTACCCATGATTCTCTTTCCTACTCATAGACCACCCTGCAAAACCCTTAAGTGCAGAAGAGTGTACACATTGGAGGACTTTAAGTGCTTGCAATCATGCCTTTGTCTTTCTGTCCAAAACTGAAGATTTGCAAAACTTGCACTAACAAGTTTCTGTTTTTGACAAACTAACTTTACCACCCTCTTATTCATCCAAAGAGACTATGATCTGGGGACTTTGGCCACCCCAATAGTTTCCTAGAGGCCCCTAACATTCTGTCGAACACCTTGAGTTCATGAACAGAATTGATATGCTCATGAGTTTGCATTACGGACTTGCCACAGCAGCCAAACGAGCATGTCCACTAGCATCCCAGCTACCACTAGCCTAGATCTGTTGGTTACCAACCCCTCCTATGCCCTCTAGCACACGCTGGCATTGCGGCAAACACATAGCGTGCATGCGATGGGCGCGCCCAGAGCGTGCGTTTTGCACGTGCGTGCGCCCGAGCCGCCGTGTCGCGCCCCTGGCCCTTGCTCGCCTGCAGAGCCACACCCCCGGCCTCAGCCACTCACCAGAACAGTCCAAGCCGCCCCTGGAACCCCACAGTGCCGCCGTCAGGTCGGCTAGCGACCGGCCACAGTGGGCTCCTGCCCCGGACGGCACCGCCCAAGCCACTAGCGCTCGCGAGCTGCCCCCTGGAGCAGCTCAAGCTCATCCGCAAGCTTTTCCGCAAGCGCTTGTCGCCTCCACGCCCCCCTGCTGCTACAGAATGGTGGTCGCCAGTGATCTTATCCCCGGCTGCCGCGGAACCGCCATTGCTCGCCTATTTAAGGGGCCCCCGAGCTCGTCCAGGCCCTCGATCAACTCATACCACCTCTCTCACTCCCTCACTGATCGTCCCGTAGTAGCAGAAAGATCAGAAATGGTCATCTTCTTCTTCTCCGGCAACCACGACCGCCGCCTCTGTCTCGTTCATTCCAACGCCACCAGGGCGTCCCCCTCTCCACTCTCTTCACCAACAGCATCCTGCAGCACCCACGAATCCATCCCCATGCTCGATTTTGATCAGGACTCGCCGCAGGCGAAAGCCCCATCTCACCCGACGCCGCCGTCCGCCGGGAAGCTCGTCGCCGGCGACTCCGTCCATGTCGGCGACCATGGCGGGTACCCACGGGTTCGCCTCGACCACCTGAGCACACCCATGTGCTCAGATCCCCAAGGGATGCCTCCGTTCGCCGGCGAACCTCGCCGGAGCTCCGCCTCTGTTCGGTCGGAGGAGACGGCGCGCGCGTGGACAAGTCAAACCTGACCAGTGGTCCCCCCGAACACACTGTCAGTCACTCACGCCGGTCCATGCTGGATATGTGAAGGCGTAATCGCAAAGTACGTGTTCAACGTGTACCTATTCAAAACATTTTCTTTTCTTTTTCTGTTTGATTTAAATACCAGAAATTTGACTAAGCTTTGACTGGCTATATCTTTTTAAATAAAACTCCAAATGAGTTGATTCTTTTTCCTACCTCTCTCAAATTTAGTCTAGTTTATTTTAAGATTTTTTTGAAAAAATTTCAGACAACGTTTTTACACTGTTTTGAAACTATGTTTTAATTTGAATAATTTCAAAAATAGGTTTTTGAAGAAGAAGTCAACCTTCAAAAGGCACACCCACTTGCATACTCTTGAAGGAAAGCATTCTGAACCCTGGCATAATATTTTTGTGTGTGTTGGTTTACACGATTATAACACCACCTTAATACGGAGAACTCGTTATTTTATGTGGTGACGCGATCATTTGCATGAATGCATATTGGAGACTTCCTTGCTATTGGAAGTGGATATACTTGTGATGGTCATCGTCCTCGTATGCCTTGCATGCATGCCGGAAAGAAATCCGGGAAAGCCTCTGCCTTGGGTAGGCGTGAGCTTGTCTCCGGTCTTCGTCGGGACGGTTATGTCTGATATGGCAAAGTAAGGTATAATGAGTGGTGATTCTGTTGGTTAAAATATTTTTGTTATACATACCATGCAGGGAATTTTTAAACCTCCAGAGTTGACCGTAGATCGAGTCCTGTTCCAGTAACCCCCATACTTGTTTCGTACTGCAACTTGTCCCTGCAGCAGGTAGGGTATGGTTCAGTAAGTTGTGAACCCCTTATTAGCACACAAGTACAGAGAGGCCATGGTGGAAGATACCGACTGCAGCCGGTAGGCATGCCACCTGGTCCCGGGGCATGGGTGTTTCCGGTTGGGACCGAGAGGGGGGCACCCATTAGAGCGCGCGATATAAATTTGATCCCATGCTACGCGAGGTTGTAGCCTCCCCACTTAGAGTTTTGCTTGACAGGTGTCGTGGGTGATTCCAGACACCGGTAAGTTAGACTTGAGTGTGCAAGTTAGGTTTGTTTTCAATTAAAAGACCATAGAAGGAATTAGTCCCGGTGGACTAAAGGAATCCGTCACTCGTGGGTAAAGAGTACACCCTCTGCAGAGATTATATCTATTCGAATAGCCGTGTCCATGGTTAAGGACTACAGTCTGGGTTGGGTCAAGTGTCGGTCTTAGTGTCGGTCTTCGGAGGAAAAGCTACTAAGTTGGAACATTGATTATAACCGGTGACATATGATGATTATGATTATTATTATTATGGACTAACTATGTTCATTATTTGATTTATTGAGTATCCCTGGGACGGTTCTACCTCCTAGATATTCACTCTGATCATTCTGTTATAAGCCCTTTATGTGGTGTCGCACAGACGCCCGACTGTGGCATGTTAGTTATTTATTTACCATATAAGCCCTTTATGTGGTGTCACTAAGACGCCCGACTGTGGCATGCTTGTTATATGTTTACTTTATAAGACCTTTATGTGGTGTCGCACAGACGCCCGACTACGGCATGTTTGTTATCTATTTACTTTTATAAGCCTTTTATGTGGTGTCGCTCAGACGCCCGACAGAGGCATTCTATCTCTACCCGCTAATTGCATTATTCATGTGTTACGTGAATAACTTGTTTGCGTGCATCATGGATTTTATTTCTGTGACTAACGTTGTGATGATAGAATATTTTAGAGCATGATTATCATTTTTTATATTATACCCGTGTTCATAATGTTTGCGAGTACATTCAAAGTACTCACTGGCTTGTCCCTGGCTATTGTCTTGGCCAGATTTCTTGCTTGGAGAGGAGCGTTGCGATGACAGCCCCGGAACCTAAGCAATGGTGATAGCGACCTCGCGAAGATAGGAGTTAACCTGGTCAGCTATTCCTATGGGAAATGGAGTCCCATAACGCTGATGATCCACAAACCGCTTTCGCCATCAGTCACTAGAAACCATTGGTTGTACTCATAGGCCAGAATGGTCTTGTACTACATATTTTGTATTTTCCTTGGATTTTCTGTATCAAGTTGGTGCCTCATCAACTAATAGTACTCCTGGGGCTGGTGAGCACAAAGGCCATTTTCTAGGAAATCAATACCCGGAAAACCGGTCCCGACAAACTTGGTATTAGAGCCAGGCTGACCATTGGCTAATCCTATCTCAGCCAGGTCCATAAACCTAGACTAACCATCCCACCAGACCTTAGCCTAATCCCGGCCAAGCTTCTCATGTAAGATAGCCACACAGTGACCCCAACACCTTTTTGGCCGTCGGTGCCCAACCTATCAGCCTAGCCTGTCGATCACGCGTCAGTGACCGACACCTAAATTATCTCATTCGCAAGCGTGCGGAGGAAGACTCCATCCCCTTTTCCTATAAAAAGGACACGCTAGCCTCAACCCAACACAACACAGACTCTTTCCAAACCAAGCCATAATGCCTGGCCTTTTCGTGCACAATGAGACCAGAGCAAACAACCTTGGAGTTTTTGTGACCGTGCTTGCAAACCTCACCCGCCATGCCTTTGCATCAGAAGAGCCCCCAGAATATGTTGTGTACCAAGTAGGGCTGGAAAAAAAGCTCGAAGCTCGCGAGCTAAACAAGTAGCTCGTGACTCGGCTCGAATCGACTCGAACTCGAAGAATAACGAGTCGAGCCGAGCTTTAGTTTAAGATCGTTTATAGACCAAGTTAAACGAGCCAATCTCACGAGTACTCGTGTAACTCGTTAGGCTCGATACAATAAATCAGCCACTCCTAGTAAAAAAGAAAGATCAGCCACTAAACATCTTATGCCCCAGGTGCACAACCCAAGGCCCAGCCGTTGAAAGCCTAGCCTCCTAGGATACTCATGCATTACAAGAAAATTATAATTGTTTAGTGATATATATGTTTAATATGCACATAATCATTTTTATCATATTTGAGGGTTTTATGTTTATATCTTTAACGAGCTTAACAAGCTAAACGAGCCAGCTCGTGAGTTATACGAGTCGAGACAATCTTGGGTTTGAGCTCGTTATAGTAATGAGTCGAGTCGAGCTAGCTCATTTACGAAACGAGCTCTAGCGAGTCGAGCCGAGCTGGCTCGACTCGGCTCGAATTCCAGCCCTAGTACTAAGGACCCATGAGCGGTGAAAGACGTCAATTCTAGGCCACCGTGCACATCTATGGTAGGGGTCTATCTCCAGAACGCCCCTACAGGTTCACCGGAAGGACAACTTCCTTTGAGCCACAAGCCATCCAACTAGCTGCTCGAGAGGCTATAGTTCAACTCCGACACTTGTCGCCCAGAGTTAACTGTCGCTCGTTCTACTACTACCCCAGCCGTGACGGGTATGGTAGGCCACCCCAGGTTGCCAACGGAGATCACGAGACGGATCATGCATTGTTGCATTTGGTGTGCCATGAAGTGCACTAGAGGATCTGTTCGATCAAATCACTCTTGATCTGATCGCAACTCATGGAGAACTGATACGCTGAGCCCCGGCAAGAGGAGAACATGAGCCCAACGCCGACAACCTAGTCGCGCTGTTCGGACAACCGATTGAGTCCCTGAGGTCTGCCCCAGTCATTGACCAAAACACCTTGATGACCCCAGAAGTGCTTCGTCGCCTTTTGGGAACACACTCCAACGGGATTGTGGCCAACAATCCCCGAGATGGTCATCATTGCTACCCCGACTCCGCAGCCCCTCAACCCACTCCAGCTAATCCCGACAGTGAAAACCGTGGCGAAGCCTCGACGTCCCCAAGGCATGCCTGCTTAGATATTAACGAGGTAGACTAGAGTCGCTCGAGTAGTACCGAGTCCTAGTATGTTCATGCCCTGTAATTGTGTGATCCTGTATCACCATAATTAAATGTTGTTTGCTTGTACGCCCCTATTTTACATAATAGCCACACACAAGTACGTTGGTGTGTGTTTGCAATTCTAACCCGGGCATAGCTGCCAACCCCGACGACGCAAAGTTTGTGCTATGAGTAAACTTTTTGGTTTCAGCTAACAGGAATGATATTTTCAAAACAATCCTTAGCAAATCTCGAGGACGAGATTTTTCTTAAGGGGTGTAGTGTTGTAACACCCCAAAAATTTAACCATGTTTTGATTATTAAAATTTTGCCAGGAAATTAAATTTTTATTTTCCTGGATTTATTCTTGATCTTAGAGCCTGTCTTTTCTTCTAAGTTGTGGAGTTTTCACCCCAAGTGAAAACTTTCCAATTATTATTGGGCTTATTTACCCTATCAAATAAAACAATTCTTTTATCAGTGGGATTATTTATATAATTATTTTTCCTGAGCTTTATCTCTCTAAAATGGTTTATCTTCAGTTTTAGGGTCCCATTTGCACTACAACCCTTCTATAAATTCATTTAAAACTCCCACCAAAATTTGGGGATGTCATGTGATGTTTTTAAATCACTTTTATGCAAAAATATATTTCATTCTTTGGATATTTTGAGCTCTACATCAAATTTTCAAATCTGGTCCAGTGGGCAATTTTGCACTACAACCTATTTAAATACTTCTTTAAAAGTTCCACCAAAATTAGGGGAGGTCAGTAGGAGTATATTATTCATCTTTATGCAAAAAACCAGTTATGTCCTTTGAAAAATTTGAGTGAATCAACCTCATCTTCATTCTGGTCCAGCTTGGTGATTTGTACTGCAACCATATTTTAACTTGCTCTTTTACCCATGATTCTCTTTCCTACACATAGACCACCCGGCAAAACCATTATGTCCATAAGAGTGTACCCATTGGAGGATTTTAAGTGCTTGCAATCATGCCTTTGTCTTTCTGTCCAAAACTGAAGATTTGCAAAACTTGCACAAACAAGTTTCTATTTTTGACAAACTAACTTTACCACCCTCTTATTCATCCAAAGAGACTATGATCTGGGGACTTTGGCCACCCCAAGAGTTTCCTAGAGGCCCCTGACATTCTGTCGAACACCTTGAGTTCATGAACAGAATTGACATGCTCATGAGTTTGCATTACAGACTTGCCATAGCAGCCAAACGAGCATGTCCACTAGCATCCCAGCTACCACTAGCCTAGATCTGTTGGTCACCAGCCCCTCCTATGCCCTCTACCACACGCTGGCATTTCGGCAAACACATAGCATGCGTGCGCTGGGCGCGCCCAGAGCGTGCGTTTTGCACGTGCGTGCGCCCGAGCTGCCGCGTCGCGCACCTGGCCCTTGCTCGCCTCCAGAGCCACACCCCTGGCCTCATCCACTCACCAGAACACTCCATGTCGCCCCTGGAACCCCACAGCGCCGCCGTCAGGTCGGCCACGACGGCTAGCGACCGGCCACAGTGGGCTCCTGCCCCGGACGGTGCCGCCCGAGCCACTAGCTCTCGCCAGCTGCCCCCTAGAGCAGCTCAAGCTCATCCGCAAGCTTGTCCGCAAGCACTCGTCGCCGCCACGTCCCCCTGCTGCTACAGAATGGCGGTCGCCGGTGATCTTATCCCCGGCCACCGCGGAACCGCCATTGCTCGCCTATTTAAGGGGCCCCCGAGCTCGTCCAGGGCCCCGAGCAACTCATACCACCTCTCTCACCCCCTCACTGATCCTCCCGTAGTAGCAGAAAGACCAGAAATGGTCATCTTCTTCTTCTCCGGCAACCACGACCGCCACCTCTGTCTTGTTCATTCCAACGCCACAAGGGCCTCCCCCTCTCCACTCTCTTCACCAACAGCATCCTGTAGCACCCACGAATCCATCCCCATTCTCGATTTTGATTAGGACTCGCCGCAGGCGAAAGCCCCATCTCACCCGACGCTGCCGTCCGCTCTGAAGCTCGTCGCCGGTGACTCCGTCCATGTCGGCGACCGTGGCGGGTACCCACGGGTTCGCCTCGACCACCTGAGCACACCCATGTGCTCAGATCCCCAAGGGATGCCTCCGTTCGCCGGCGAACCTCGCTGGAGCTCCGCCTCTGTTCGGTCGGAGGAGATGGCGCGCGCGTGGACGAGTCAAACCTAACCAGTGGACCCCCCGGACCCACTGTTAGTGACTCACGCCGGTCCACGCAGGATAGGTGAAGGCGTAATCACAAAGTACGTGTTTGACGTATACCTATTCGAAATGTTTTCTTTTCTTTTTCTGTTTTATTTAAAAACCAGAAATTTGACTAAACTTTGAATGGCTATATCTTTTTAAATAAAGCTCTAAATGAGTTGATTCTTTTTCCCGCCTCTCTTAAATTTATTCTAGCTTATTTTAAGATTTTTTTAAAAAAAAATCAGACAACTTTTTTACACTGTTTTGAAACTATGTGTTAATTTGAATAATTTCAAAATTAGGTTTTTGAAGAAGAAGTCAACCTTCAAAAGACACACCCACTTGCATACTCTTGAAGGCAAGTATTCTGAACCCTAGCATAATATTTTTGTGTGTGTTGGTTGACACGATTATAACACCACCTTAATACGGAGAACTCGTTATTTTATGTGGTGACGCGATCATTTGCATGAATGCATATTGGAGACTTCCTTGCTGTTGGAAGTGGATATACTTGTGATGGTCATCGTCCTCGTATGCCTTGCATGCATCCCGGAAAGAAATCCGGGAAAGCCTCTGCCTTGGGTAGGCGTGAGCTTGTCTCCGGTCTTCGTCGGGACGGTTATGTCCGGTATGCCATAGTAAGGTATAATGAGTGGTGATTCTGTTGGTTGAAATATTTTTGTTATACATACCATGCAGGGAATTTTTAAACCTCTTGAGTTGACCGTAGATCGAGTCTTGTTCCAGTAACCCCCATACTTGTTTCGTACTACCACTTGTCCCTTCAGCAGGTAGGGTACGGTTCAGTAAGTTGTGAACCCCTTACTAGCACACAACGTACAGAGAGGCCATGGTGGAAGATACCGACTGCAGTTGGTAGGCATGCCACCTGGTCCGGGGGCATGGGTGTTTCCGGTTGGGACCGAGAGGGGTGCACCCCTTAAAGCGCGCGATATAAATTTGATCCCATGCTACGCGAGGTTGTAGCCTCCCCACTTAGAGTTTTGCTTGACAGGTGTCGTGGGTGATTCTAGACACCAGTAAGTTAAACTGGTGTGTGCAAGTCACGTGTGTTTTCAATTGATTATAACCGGTGACATATGATAATTATGATTATTATTATTGTGGACTAACTATGTTCATTATTTTATTTATTGAGTATCCCTAGGACGGTTCTACCTCCTAGATATTCACTGTGATCATTCTGTTATAAGCCCTTTATGTGGTGTCGCACAGACGCCCGACTGTGGCATGTTAGTTATTTATTTACCATATAAGCCCTTTATGTGGTGTCGCTGAGACGCCCGACTATGGCATGCTTGTTATATGTTTACTTTATAAGCCCTTTATGTGGTGTCGCACAGACGCCCGACTGCGGCATGTTTGTTATTTATTTACTTTATAAGCCCTTTATGTGGTGTCGCTCGGACGCCCGACTGAGGCATTCTATCTCTACCCGCTAATTGCGTTATTCATGTGTTACGTGAATAACTTGTTTGCGTGCATCATGGGTTTTATTTCTGTGACTAACGTTGTGATGATAGAATATTTCAGAGCATGATTATCATTTGTTATATTATACTTGTGTTCATAATGTTTGCGAGTACATTCAAAGTACTCACTGGCTTGTCCCTGGCTATTGTCTTGGCCAGATTTGTTGCTTGGAGAGGAGCGTTGCGATGACAGCCCCGGAACCTAAGCAATGGTGATAGCGGCCTCGTGAAGATAGGAGTTAACCTGGTCAGCTGTTCCTGTGGGAAATGGAGTCCCATAACGCTGATGATCCACAAACCGCTTCCGCCATCAATCACTAGAAGCCATCTGTTGTACTCATAGGCCAGAATGGTCTTGTACTACATATTTTGTATTTTGTTTGGATTTTCTATATCAAGTTGGTGCCTCATCAGCTAACAGTACTCCTGGGGTTGGTGAGCACAAAGGCCATTTTCTGGGAAATCAATACCCGGAAAACCGGTCCTGACAGAGGTCAGTACTAGCCTTCTTTCACATGATTCTGTAGTGTGCTTTCATATGTTGTGCTACTTGTATGGTAATGTTGCTTGATTTTAGTGAACTGCCCAAATGGAGACAAGACTTCCAATCTGTATGTGCACCGTAATATCCCATTGAGGTAAGATAAGGATATTTCACAACTGTTGGCCTGTATTTTGCCACTTTCATCAGAAAATTAATGTCATTGTTAAGTGCTATACTTGTGCTCCCTAATTGACATGCCAAATCTTACATTGAAGGCGAAGCTTGTCTGTTATTGAACCAAGTGATGAAGGGGAAGAACAAGCAGAAAAACAAAAATCAACTCCCGATGTTGTAATGAAGCACTGGAACTGTGATGACACAAGTAATGATATAGTTTTGCATCTTAATTTATTGCTATGGCTGGAACGAGCAATTCTTTTGCCACTGATTTGATGACACTCTTAATGTAATACGTAATTATCTCTACTTGTGCAAACAGGGATCTTCATTGAAGATACCATGGCCACCACAATAGATAACAACAGATGGTTCCGGAGAAGTGCATGATCTGTATGCTCTACACAATAGGCCTCCTGACAAAGGTTGGTACTCGCCCACTAATTCATCCATATGATTGAGCTTTGTCATCTCTATTGGTGTTGTGCTACTGTTTAGATACAGTCATGAAAAAGTGGTATTGTCCTTGAGAAGTGCTTCATCTGTGCTGATTTAAATATTTCCTTTCCTTTTTTTTTGAGCAAATAGGGATGCTAGCATTTAGTTGTCCTCTTGTCTTTGCACAACAGGATCATCTTCCTTTGAAGAAGAATATGGAGTACGTGAAGTGACTAGTTCCGATTATGCCAGGATAAAGAAGCCCTGTCTATCTTCTCATCAGAAGGAGCAGTTGAAGGATGGTTACATTACTCCCCACAAGATCAAACTAATTTCAGCTCAGAAGGACAGACAAATCTCCATTTTTTTGTTGTGATGCGCGAGTAAAATGTTGTTCTAGGATTCTCATCAGAAGGAGAAGTTGAAGGATGGTTACATTACTCCCCACAAGACCAAACTAACTTCAGCTCAGAAGGACTGGCAAATCTCCATTTTTTTGCTGTGATGCGTGAGTACAATGTTTTTCTAGGATTCTTTCTGGTGAGTTCCATTTTTCTAAAAGTGTGCTCTACATGGACCATGTAGGTGCCTGTTTAAACTGTCAATTCATAATATAGTTTGCTTTATACTAATCACTTTTTTTGTATTTGTGCAAACAAGGGTGATCAGCTTGATTTCAATAGGGTCCGCACAAAATGTTCATGAATACATCGAATCATTCATTTCCACCACAAGAAAGGAGGTGTTGATAAGTTCAAGGCGTTGCAACATATAAGGGCGAAATCAGACAAGTTACGCGCGAATTTGGTTGATTTTGGTGAACTGGACAAAAAGAACAGCTGGTTTATTTAGCACGAGGTGCCATGTCAATGTCCGAACTGATGGCAAACCCTGCCCATTCCACAATCGTAGGCATTTGATATTTTGGAATGGGACAACCTTGTCATATTTTGCTCATTGATTTTAGCAAGAAGACATGCGTTTGATATTTTTGAATGGGACGCCCTTTGTTGTCAGCAGCGTCGATCAATTTTTTCTTTATTCTTTAGTTGTGAAGTAAATATTGGCTCTGACTTGTGAATTGCTAAGATGCATAATCATCAATTGTTTTGAATGTTCTTTATGAATTGCCAGGCCTGTGTGTTTGTTTGCAATGTACAGGAACGCAAAAAAGCTGCTCAAACTCTTTGTACTCCTTCTGTTCCTTTTTACTTCGCACATTGTGAAAGTGCATACTTTTTTATATAAGATTGGTCAAAGTAGAGATACTTTGACTGCAGACAAAACTTGTATGCAGACTAGAAAGGACCGGAGGGAGTACATGTGACACTGCTGCTAACGAGGTGATCACCCTGGTAATAATGCTAGTATGTATTGTTTTGCATGTTCATCCAATGCCAATGATACAAGAATTCGAACTAATCGAAATAAATTCCTTCATACACGGTTAGATTTCATATAAACATGCTGGATTTCATTACATTTCATACATTCTTCAACTAAAAAGGGGTGCGCTGGAGGTATAATTAATTAACTGAAGCTACCCACCTGTGTCCTACTGAGCCGAACAGAAGCTTCAGTGACTTAACTGCAGGTGCAGTTGCGTAACTGACATGTGGCCTAGATGCCTGTTGGGCCCATGTGTGAGTCAGCCAACTGCACCAACAGTTAAGTAGAAGCAGTGTCCTTCTCCATCGTAGCTCTCCGACTCCACGTCGCCACCAAGAAGCTAATCGGCCGTCAATGGTCAACCCGCCTAGCTTGGCTTCAACCACAGGGTAGTAGCGATGGCCTTACTTGGACCCGAGCGGCGGCGATCTACCGTGTTCTACTCTTCCTCGTTTTCTATGTGGCGCGGCCTTATTGGCAGTGGGGCGGGGCCTCGGTGGAGCCGGCGATGTCCTCTATCTCCTTGCCGGCGGGCGGCGCCTCGGCGGAGCGGTGGATATCCTCCCCCTTGTTGCCGGCAGGGTGGGGCCTCGGCTGAGCCGGCGATGTCCTCTGCCTCATTGTTGGTGGGGCGGGGCCTCGATGGGGCTGGCGGTGTCCTCTGCCTCGTTGTTGGTGCCGCGAGGCCTTGGCGGAGCAGGGCCTCGTCGACGCCAGCAGAGCGGGGACTCGTCGGAGGCGACATTGTCCTCTGCCTCGTCCTCGGTCTCACCAAATAGCGCCTCACCCGCTTCATCGCTCTCTTTGTAGGCGGCCGCAACCTCCGCCACCCGCATGTGGTACTGCCAGCGCTCGTGGTGGCCCTCACGGGCGGAGCGGTATGAGTCGAGCAGCGCCTCATGCTCCGCCCGCTCCGCGGTGATCTGCTCCTTCGCCTACTGGTGCTCCTGGAGGAGATGGTGGTTGTATGCGGCGTCGGCCTGCGCCTCCCGGAACTGCTCCTCATGCTTCTGCCTCACTGTGTCCATGTGTTCGGCACGGGCCTTGCCGATGGTCATGGTGCAACGCACCGGCGAGAATGGCACGGAGGAGGGGGTTGGCACCGGATCGTCGACTACATCGTCGTCCTCTGGCTGCCTGCCGGCCAGCTGGTCGGCAGCAATGGCTGCCATCTCCTTGTGGTCCGTCGTCCGCCCGTCCCGAAGAGCGCTGGAGCGTGAGGAAGCCATGGTGGGCAGTAGTGGTATGGACATGAGAAAGGGAAGGGATGCGGATGACTGTGGCTATGGCCGGCGCAGCAGTTTATATAGCAATGGTGAGCGGCGGAGGGACGAACGTGTGGCGCCAGAGTAGCCGCCTCGGCAACCGTGTATCAATAATGTGTGCGGCAGATGGACGGACGGACGACACTTGTGTTGTTTGAAGGCGGAGCAATCGCGTACACCGGGAAGCGGGGCAGGCAGCGCTTACTGTTTTGGGCAGAAAGCGCGCGCGGGCGAGGAGATGACTTTACTTGGAGAGGATGACAATGGGGATCCACCTGGGCCATAGCCTCATGTACGCAAGTGCCTCCTTATTATATACTCCCTCCGTCCGAAAATACTTGTCTTCCAAATAGATAAAAAGAGATGTATGTAGAACTGAAATACGTCTAGATCCATCCCCTTTTATTCATTTATGACAAGTATTTCTGGACGGAGGGTGTATATATATAACTATAATTTATTTTGCTTCCTCCTGGTTTCCTGACATCACGGTCCCACACCATTGTCAACCTATGTACTCCCTCCTTTCCGGTTTATAGGGCTTATCTCAAAATTTTAGTTTTTCATTTTATAAGGCTCAATTTTGTTGTTTTCCATCACATGTTCAGATTCCAAGGTGCATTAAATCATTGCATGCAAGTATTAAGAGAAAATTGACCAATGCATTTACTTTATGCATGCATGCACTGCAATTAATGCATTGATAAACATAATTTTTTGAGGATAACAAGAGCATTAATTAGGTGCTTTTGCAAAACTACAAAAAGTATTCCACCACTCGCCAGCTACATTGATTGGTGAGATTTTTGAATTGATCACTATAAACTGGAAAGGAGGGAGTAGTCAATAAACGAGAGAATTGCACAAGAAGCGGCCGACGGCTGGGACCAAGCAGCTCGAGCAGTATTTGTGTTTTTGAGGTGTGAACACTGCAGAGTTTTTCGATGTTTAGCCCAGATATTATTTTTTCTCCTCTAAACAACAATGAAAACATCGCTGCAGGTATTAACTAGGTAGGCTATGGCCTGTCTAGCCCAGGCCAGATATCTAGCCCAGATATTATTATTTTTCAAGCTGAAAATGGCTAGCCCAGCTATACTTTTTTTAGGAATACCTAGGCAAGGTCAAGTTGTTATTCTCCGCCCAGCTGGGCTGCAAATCTTTCCTAGGAGGGATGCATTAGGATTAACAAGAAAATGGGCTTTAATAAATAATAAATGGGATGTAATTACAAAAACTGGGCAGTAACTATAAAAAAATGCACCAAACACGTAATTACTTTATAAAGTATTATTTTTGGATATTGAAAATTTTACTTTCATTAATTGTTGCAAGCGCAATGTTTCATTGGATTTTTACGTAATATAAATTTATATTGAAATTGTATTTAATCTGACTAGAAATTTCGGGATAAAAATATTTCGGATCCCATCAAAATGTGGGAAATTTTATTGAATTCGGTTTTGAATGGTTGGTTGAAATGGGCTGTACTTTTAACAAACAGTAAATGGGCTATAGTAAATTCCATTAGAATTCAAAAATGGGCTTCACATTCTTACAAATATCAAATGGGCTATAAGTTCTCTGCCACACACTTCTGGCCTTACTAAGTTGACGCGTCCCCCCCAAAAAAAAGAGTTGACGCGTATGCAAGGCTTTGTCAACTTATAGTCAACACACGGTTCTAGCAGCAGTGGCCGTTGGATGTCCATCCAACGGATGCCGTGGTTCTTCTTCAATCTCGGATATTCTAGCTTCACCCGCCCAAAAAATGATTCCTCCCCCTAACATCTGGGGCGCACTGTTTCGGAAACTGACCTGTGGGCCTACTAAGTTGACGTACCAAGGGCTTTGTCAACTTAGTAAATATAAATGATTCTAGCTTCAGTGACCGTACGATGTCCATCCAAGGGCCATCGTGCTTCTTCAACCTCTGGTCTTCTAGCTCCAGCCGCACAAAGCAGTGCCGGTCGTGCCGCCTGCTCCTGCCTCTCGTGGCCGGCTGTGCTGCCGCGGAGGCCTCACCGCCCCCCTACTACTCCCACCGCTGGCCAGGCGATCCCTCCACTCAACCACACCCCCTGTTATTTTGTGGCGACGACAGCCTCACACCGCAGCCGAACTAGTGAACCCTCATACTCCTCTCTGCGTGTGCATCCACTGCCGCGTCTTACCCGGCTCCGCGTCGTCCCCTTCCTAGGCCTCGCCGTCGTCCACCACCGTGGTGCTCTCGGCGCGGCGTGGTCAACGTGGTCAAGGAACGACTTCCACCGGACATGGACTGTACGTGGAGAGGCTGACAGCTGGGTCCACGGCGGCCGCAAAGAAGTGCCTCCTTATTATACGCGCAAAATAATTATTCCTCCACCTGACAGCAGGGACCCACCGGACGGGCCACCGTATTTCACGAAAAAAACGTTTCCCCCCTCACTGCTGGGACCCACCAGCTACATCTTTGCATGCAAGGAAGTGCGTCCGGGCAAAAGAAAAAAACAATTCGCCCCCATGACTGCTTGGACCCACCAGCTACATCATTGCATGCAAGGAAGTGCCTGACTGTCGGGACCCACCTGGTCGAAGCGTATGTAGCGTTGTCATTCTGGTCGCGAACATGTACGTACATATATACTGGTCGATGTAGAGGCGTGCACGTAGCATGTACACGTACGTACATCGGCCAGTGTGCAAGAAAGAAAATACAACCACGTATGTGTACATATGGGCGGGGTCTCAAACGCCTACTCGCGCATATATACGTATGGCCAGGGCTCGTGTACATGGCTGGGTCGGAACGGAGAAACAACATCGTCGTTGTGTTCATGGGGAGCCAACCGGCTGGGTCAGAACAGAATGCGTCGTCATGTTCATCGGGAGGGCTTGTACGGAACAAGCGATGGAAACGAGGCCTGGCGTACAGCAGAACGAAGGAAACGGCCCTGTGTTCGACCGGCCACGTTCGAAACGGGATCCTGTTCATCGGGAAAGGTCTAGCGTACCGCTAAACAGAGGAAACGGGCCTCCTACGGTCGAAACGGGGGTCCTGTTGATCGGGAGGGGTGTGGCGTACTACAAAATGGACAAAACAGACTTGTGTTGGAGTGCTACGGTCGAAACGGGGGTCCTGTTCATCTGGAGGGGTGTGGCGTGCCACAAAACGGGATTCCACAGGATACTGTTCATCCAGCCTCCACCGCATGCTACTCCACCAGCTACTGTTCAACCACCCCTCTCCACGGGCTCCTGTTCAACCACCCCTCCACGGGCTACTGTTCATCCACCCCTCCACTGTCTACTGTTCATCCAGCCCTCCACGGGGTCGTCTTGTTCATCCAGCCCTCCACAGGGTCCTGTTCATCCAGCCCCAACCGGCTCGATCGATCGGGGTCCTGTTCATCCAGAGGCAACACCATGGGTCCTGTTCATCCACTCCCACCGCTCACTGTTCACCCAAATTCCCCCACAACACTCACTGTTCATCCAGAGAGGCATCATCGATCGGCTTCAGTTAGCAGCAGTAGCGAAGGAATCGATCGCTCAGGTTCAGTAACGCGTAGCCTGCAGTGCAATCGCTCGGGTTCAGTTAGAGCTCAATGCCTCGCTCGGGTTCAGTTAGAGCCAACGCCTCGCACACACGCGTATACGTGTACGAGAGAAACACGCATCGCTCGGCCCCCGACCACCCACCGTAACCGGGAACTTCCTGAAATTTTCCTCGCCCTCGCTTCTACCATGGTTTTTTCCGTCATGGACGGCCCAAAGAATGTCATGCAGCTGTGTCTCTGGCCCGCCCAGGACGAAAATCCCATTTTCTGTCATGATTTTTTGTTATAGAAGTAGGATCCCACCACATCTATGATGATACCGGGTTTTGTCACAATTATCGTCATAGAAGTGTCATATGTATGACAGAAAAAAGTTTCGTTCGGCCCAAAATGTCACGGATGTGTCTTTTTTTTGTAGTGACACGGGCCCGTCGCCGCCATCGCCGGCGTGTGTGCAGGAGGAGCCGTTGTCCTCGCTCGCGCCATCGTGTGAAGCACGAGCCGTCGTCCCTGTTCCGGCCTGTGAAGGAGGAGACGGCCTCGCCCCGGCACAACCATGACGTCTAGATCAGACGCCACTTGAAGGAGGAGCCGGCTTCACCCCCGCACCATCGCGGAATCTAGATTGGATGTCGGGTCAAGGAGGAGTTGGCGTCCCCGCCATGCAGCCGGTACGATGGCATACACACGCCACCGTCCCCCCATCAAGGAGGAGTTGCCGTCTGTGATCAATAAGGTGCGAGGCCACTCCCTCCACTTCCTCGGAGGAGGCGGGGGGAGGTTGATAAAATATACTCCCGACAACTTTTTTGTGAATAGCATGGTAACTTACACATCACAGACCTGATAACTTTTGTACACCGGTCCTGATTACTTTGGCGGCGGCGGGGGGGGGGGGGGGGGGGGGTTGATGAAATATCCCATGGTAACCTTTATGTGAATAGCATGGTAACTCACACATTGAGACCTGATAACTTATGTACCTCGGTCTTGATAACTTCAGCATGGGGGGAGGGGGAGGGGTTGATGAAATACCCCCATGTAACTTTTGCGTGAATAGCATGGTAACTCACACATCATTGACCTGATAACCTATGTGCCTTGGTGCTGATTACTTTGGTGAGGGGGTGATAAAATGTACCCATGGTAACTTTAATGTTAATAGCATAGTAACTCACTCATCACAGACCTGATAACCTATGTACCCTGGTCCTGGGAACTTTTCCTCCAGTGGGGGATGAGGGGCAGTGGTGGTTGATGAAATATTCTCCTGGTAACTTTTATGTGAATAGCATGGTAAATCACACATCACACACTTGATAACTTATGTACCTCAATCCTAATAATTTTTGCGTAGGGGGGGTGATGATGAAATATCCACCCGGTAACTTTGTTGTGTGAATAACTTAGTAACTCAAGATTGAAGACCTGATAACTTATGTGCCTCGGTCCTAATAACTTTGGCAAGGGGGTTGTTTAAAAATATATCCCTGATAATTTTCATGTAAATAGTTTGGTACTATATGCATCATATACATGATAACTCACGCATAAACGTTGCAGTAACTTTTACCCGAGCTGATAAGAAGGTTAGAGAAACATATATAGCACATGTGTAATAACTTACATAGCCGAGAAGAGGTAACTTTTGATTCGAAAAATGTTGAAGGAACATATCAACATGTGATTAAGTTTTGAAGCTCTCGTCGTGTCGGGTTTTCTGTGTGAAAACATTTTTTTATCAAACTGACATTTTGAAATAGGGGAAAATCTAGGATGACATCAACTATTTTGTCCTCTAGTTCAATTAGGGGGGGGGTTGGTTAACCATTTTATGCCCCGGTATTTTTTATATAAATAGGATGATAACTTATGTATCACAAACGTGGTAACTTACTTAGCCTGGGCGTGATAACTTTTGATGTATCACAGACGTGGTAACTTACTTAGCCTGGGTGTGATAACTTTTGATCTAAAAAAAGTAATCCGAACATAGCAACATGGGATCTAATTTCGAAGATCTCATCACAGTGATTTTTTACATGAAAATGGTTTTTCAATCAGAGTGACGGTTTGAGCTAGAAAACATTTTAAAGTTTTGAAATAGGGGGAATCTAGGATGACATCAGCTATTTGGTTCTCTAGTTCATTTACACGCGGCGAGAAGGTTGGTTGACCATTTTTATGACCCGATAGTTTCTATATAAACAAGATGATAACTTATATATCATAGGCGTGGTAACATACTTAGCCTGGGCGTGATAACTTTTGACATAAAAAAAAGTCGTCGGAACATACCAACATGAGATCTAGTTTCGAAGGTCTCATCGCGACAAATCTTTTATGTGAAAATGGTTTTTCAGTTGGAGCGATGGTTTGAGCTACAAAACATTTCAAAGTTTGAAATATAGGGGAATCTAGGATGACATTAGCTTTTCGTATTTTTGTGCATATGTGCATGTAATTAGAGGTAGGAGTGAACGTGAAAGAAAACTTAGTCATTCTAATGCATGCATGTATATATTTAGAGTGAAGTAAGGATCGTTCATGCCTATTGGTAAAATCCGAACGTTTGGTAGTTATAAAAGTCCATGGTAAATTGTATAGGTGCACTAGTTCGGTGAAGAGATGGTAATACAAGTGCAATATGGATGGTAGATATGAGTATTTGTAATCTGAAAACATAAAAACAGCAAGGTAACTAATGATAAAAGTGAGCGTAAACGGTATTGCAATGGTAGGAAACAAAGCCTAAGGTTCGTACTTTCACTAGTGCAAGTTCTCTCAACAATCCCTCAACATGCAACAAAGAGTCACTCCAAAGCCACTAATAGCGGAGAACAAACAAAGAGATTAGGGTAGGGTACGAAACCACCTCAAAGTTATCCTTTCTGCACAATCTATTCAAGAGTCCATAGTAAAATAACACGAAGCTATTCTTTCCGTTCGATCTATCATAGAGTTCGTACTAGAATAACACAATAAGACACAAATCAACCAAAACCCTAATGTCACCTAGATACTCCATTGTCACCTCAAGTATCCATGGGCATGACTATACGATATGCATCACACAATCTTAGATTCATCTATTCAACCAACACAAAGTACTTCAAAGAGTGCCCAAAAGTTTCTACCGAAAAGTCAAGAAGAAAACGTGTGCCAACCCCTATGCATAAGTTGACAAATTCACTGAACCCGCAAGTTAATCACCAAAACATACATCAAGTGAATCACGTGAATATCCCATTGTCACCACAGATAAGCACGACAAGACATACATCAAGTGTTCTCAAATCCTTAAAGACTCAATCCGATAAGATAACTTCAAAGGGAAAACTAAATCCATTACAAGAGAGTAGAGGGGGAGAAACATCATAATATCCAACTATAATAGCAATGCTCGCGATACATCAAGATCGTGCCAAATCAAGAACACAAGAGAGAGAGATCAAACACATAGCTAATGGTACATACCCTCAGCCCCATGGGTGAACTACTCCCTCCTCGTCATGGAGAGCGCCGAGATGATGAAGATGGCCACCGGTGAGGGATCCCCCCTCCGGCAGGGTACCAGAACAGGGTCCAAATTGGTTTTTGGTGGATACAGAGGCTTGCGGCGGCGGAACTCCCGATATAGGTTATTTTATGGAGGTTTATGTATTTATAGGAATTTTTGGCGTAGGTCTCACATCAATGAGGTGCCCGAGTCGTCCAGAGGTAGGCCCAGATGCCCAGGGGTGGGCGTGCCCCCCACCTTCGTGGATGGCCTGGGACTCTTCTGGCCCAACTCTTTTGCTCTGGGGTCTTCTTTTGGTGTGAATACGAAGTGTGAGTGCTAGCAGGTGCAAAAGTTTGATCAACGAGAATTTCAATCACCTTTTCTAGCATCATTATATGTCATAACAATAACTCATCTCATAAAACTTTTCATGATCAAGTAACAAGCTATTCACATGTTAAAGCATAGACCATAAACCTTCTTGAAAACTAACAAACTATGTCCTCAGTCATCAAACAATTGCAATTCATCTTATTTTCAGGAAAGGTCTATGTCAGAGCTTTGATTAAGCAAATCCCACATACTCAACTATCATTTAATCTTTCACAATTGCTAACACTCACGTGATATTTATGGGTCCAAAGTTTCGATCGAACACAGAGAAAGATAGGGGCTTATAGTTTCGCCTCCCAACCTTTTACCTCAAGGGAAATGTCAACAATAATAATTTATCAATGCCAACATCCAAGTGGATATATATATATCCGGATCACCCCAACACAAAGTGCTTGCCAAAGAAAAAAATGTAAAAAGGAAAGGTGTTGATCACCATGACTCTTGTATAAGGGTAGAAGATAAAATTAAAAGATAGGCCCTTCGCAGAGGGAAGCAGAGGTTTTCATGCGCTTTTATGGTTGGATGCACAAAATGTTAATGCAAAATAACCTCACTTTATGTCGCCACTTGTGATATGGACCTTTATTATGCAGTCCGTCGCTTTTATTGCTTCCATAACAAGATCGTATAAACCTTATTTTCTTCGCACTAATAGATCATACATATTTAGAGAGCATTTTTATTGCATGCATCGATGACAACTTACTTGAAGGATCTTACTCAATCCATAGGTAGGTATGGTGGACTCTCATGGCAAAACTGGTTTAACGGATATTCGGAAGCACAAGTAGTATCTCTACTTAGTGCAAAGAATTTGGCTGGCATGAGGGAGAAAGGCAAGCTCAGCATGTTGGATGATTGAAGACAATATAACTTTTCAGATATAGGAAAACATAACCCATTACGTTGTCTTCCTTGTCCAACATCAACCTTTTAGCATGTCATATTTTAATGAGTGCTCACAACCATAAAAGATGTCCATGCTATTATATTTATATGTGAAATCTCTCTTCCTTCGATATTCTTTCATGAATTGTTCAAGTGACCAATACAATGTTTGCTAACTTTCAAGAAATTTACAACCTCTACTTCTTATATGTGAAGTCATCACTTCCCATGGGATAAGCATATGAAACATTTATAATTTCATATTTATGATATTCAACTCATTCAACCATTTACTCATAGGATATAAGTGAAGCTCACGAGTAAATGACAAACTACTCCAAAAAGATATAAGTGAAGATCAATGAGTAGTCAAATAATTATTTAGCTATGTGAGGACTCTCTCTCATTTAAGTATTTCAGATCTTGATATTTTATTCAAACAGCAAGCAAAACAAAAGAAAATGACATTTCAAAGATAGCACCCATCATGTGAAGAAGCAAAAACTTAGGTTCAACCGATACTAACCGATAATTGTTGAAGAAGAAAGGTGGGATGACTACCGGGGCATCCCCAAGCTTAGGTGCTTGAGACTTCTTAGAATATTATCTTGGGGTTCCTTAGGAATAGCCAAGCTTGAGCTTTTGTGTCTCCTTAATTCCTCTCATATCACAGTTTTCCTAAATATCAAAAACTTCATCCACACAAAACTCAACAAGAACTCGTGAGATAAGTTAGAATAAACCAATGCAAAAACCTTATCATTTTCTACTTTAAAAATTTACTAACATTATTATTCAACATTGCATACTACATGTCTCTGCATATGTAATACTCCTATCCTCAAATAGAATCATTAAACAAGCAAACATATGCAAACAATGCAAACATAACAGCAATCTGCCAAAACAGTATAGTCTGTAAAGAATGCAAGATTCATCATACTTCCCTAACTCAAAAAATTATGAGAAAAATATTACACCGCATAAGATTTACCAGAGCTCAAAATGCAAAAAGTTTCAATATTATATCATTCTCTGACTTTTCTAGGAAATTTTTGCAACAGCGGTAAACTTTCTGTTTTGAAACAGCAACATGTATACTTGCAAAATAAGCATGGTAAAGGCTATCCTTGACATTTTTATTGAAAATATAGATGCAAAACATTATTATAAATAACATCAAGCAAATACTAACAAAATAAAAATTACGCTCCAAGAAAAACATATATCATGTGGTGAATAAAAATATAGCTCCAAGTAAAGTTACCGATGAACGAAGACGAAAGAGGGGATGCCTTCTAGGGAATCCCCAAGCTTAGGCTCTTGGTTGTCCTTGAATATTACCTTGGGGTGCCTTGGGAATCCCCAAGCTTAGGTTCTTGCCACTCCTTATTCCATAGTCCATCGAATCTTTACCCAAAACTTGAAAACTTCACAACAAACCAACAAAACTCGTAAGCTCCGTTAGTACAAGGAAAACAAAGCACCACCTTAATGTACTGTAATGAACTCATTCTTTTTTATATTGGTGTTAAACTAATTTATTCCAACTTCTCTATGGTTCATACCCTCCGATACTACTCATAGATTCATCAAAATAAGCAAACAACACAGTGAAAACAGAATCTATCAAAAACAGAACAGTCTGTAATAATATGTATCAAACGTATACTTATGGAACTCCAAAAATTCTGAAATAAATTGGTGGACCTGAGGAATTTGTATATTAATCATCTGCAAAAATAGTCAACCTAAAAGAACTCTTCAGTAAGAAACGACAGCAAATCTCGTGAGCACTAAAGTTTCTGTTTTTTACAGCAAGATCATAAAGACTTCACCCAAGTCTTCCCAAAGGTTCTACTTGGCACAAACACTAATTAAAACATAAAACCACATATAACCAGAGGATATATGAATTATTTATTACTAAACAGGAGCAAAAGCAAAGGACAAAAATAAAGTTGGGTTGCCACCCAACAAGCAGTAACGTTTAACGCCCCTAGCTAGGCATGATGATTTCAATGATGCTCACATAAAAGATAAGTATTGAAACATAAAGATAGAATCATGAAGAGTATGACTAGCACATTTAAGTCTAACCCACTTCCTATGCATAGGTATTTTGTGAGCAAACAACTTATGGGAAGAATAATCAACTAGCATAGGAAGTTAAAACAAGCATAACTTCAAAACTTTAAGCACATAGAGAGGAAGCTTGATATTATTGCAATTCCTACAAGCATATGTTACGCCCTCATAATAATTTTCAGTAGCATCATGAATGAATTCAACTATATAACCAGCTCCTAAAGCATTATTTTCATGATCTACTTGCATAGAAATTTTACTACTCTCCACATAAGCAAAATTCTTCTCATTCATAGTAGTGGGAGCAAACTCAACAAAATAACTATGATGTGAGGCCTAATCCAATTGAAAACTAAAATCATGATGAAAAGTTTCATGGTTATAATTATTATTAATAGCATACAAGTCATCAAAATAATCATCATAGATAGCAACTTTGTTCTCACAATCAATTGTAACCTCTCCTGAAATAGTGGATTCATCACTAAATAAAGTCATGACCTCTCCAAATCGACTTCCATAATTATCACAATAATATTCCAAATCCTCCAAAATAGTGGGATCATTAATTCCTAAAGTTGACATTCTTCCAAACCCACTTTCATAAATATAATCATCATAAATAGGAGGCATGCTTTCATCATAATGAATTTGCTCATCAAAGCTTGGGGGACAAAAAATATCATCTTCGTCAAACATAGCATCCCCAAGCTTGTGGCTTTGCATATCATTAGCATCATGGGTATTCAAAGAATTCATACTAACAACATTGCAATCATGCTCATCATTCACATATTTAGTGCCAAACATTTTATAGGTTTCTTCTTCTAGCACTTGAGCACAATTTTCCTTTCCATCATTCTCATGAAAGATATTAAAAAGATGAAGCGTATGAGACAAACTCAATTCCATTTTTTTGTAGTTTTCTTTTATACACTAAACTTGTGATAAAACAAGAAACAAAAAGATTCGATTGCAAGATCTAAAGATATACCTTCAAGCACTCACCTCCCCAGCAACGACGCCAGAAAAGAGCTTGATGTCTACTACACAACCTTCTTCTTGTAGACGTTGTTGGGCCTCCAAGTGCAGAGGTTTGTAGGACAATAGCAAATTTCCCTCAGGTGGATGACCTAAGGTTTATCAATCCGTGGGAGGCGCAGGATGAAGATGGTCTCTCTCAAACAACCCTGCAACCAAATAACAAAGAGTCTCTTGTGTCCCCAACACACCCAATACAATGGCAAATTGTATAGGTGCACTAGTTCGGCGAAGAGATGGTAATACAAGTGCAATATGGATGGTAGATATGAGTATTTGTAGTTTGAAATCATAAAAACAGCAAGGTAACTAATGATAAAAGTGAGCGTAAACGGTATTGCAATGGTAGGAAACAAAGCCTAAGGTTCATACTTTCACTAGTGCAAGATCTCTCAACAATAATAACATAATAGATCATATAACAATTCCTCAACATGCAACAAAGAGTCACTCCGAAGCCACTAATAGCGGAGAACAAACGAAGAGATTATGGTAGGGTACGAAACCACCTCAAAGTTATCCTTTCTGCTCAATCTATTCAAGAGTCCGTAGTAAAAGAACACGAAGCTATTCTTTCCGTTCGATCTATCATAGAGTTCGTACTAGAATAACACCTTAAAACACAAATCAAGCAAATCCCTAATGTCACCTAGATACTCCATTGTCACCTCAAGTATCCATGGGCATGACTATACAATGTGCATCACACAATCTCACATTCAACTATTCAACCAACACAAAGTACTTCAAAGAGTGCCCCAAAGTTTCTACCGGAAAGTCAAGAAGAAAACGTGTGCCAACCCCTATGCATAAGTTCACAAGGTCACTGAACCCGCAAGTTGATCACCAAAACATACATCAAGTGAATCACGTGAATATCCCATTGTCACCATAGATAAGCACGACAAGACATACATCAAGTGTTCTCAAATCCTTAAAGACTCAATCCGATAAGATAACTTCAAAGGGAAAACTCAATCCATTACAAGAGAGTAGAGGGGGAGAAACATCATAAGATCCAACTATAATAGCAAAGCTCGCGATACATCAAGATCGTGCCAAATCAAGAACACAAGAGAGAGAGATCAAACACATAGCTAATGGTACATACCCTCAGCCCCGAGGGTGAACTACTCCCTCCTCATCATGGAGAGCGCCGGGATGATGAAGATGGCCATCGGTGAGGGATCCCCCCTCCGGTAGGGTGCCGGAACAGGGTCCCTATTGGCTTTTGGTGGATACAGAGGCATGCGGTGGCGGAACTCCCGATCTAGGTTATTTTCTGGAGGTTTCTGTATTTATTGGAATTTTTGGCGTAGGTCTCACGTCAAGGAGGTTCCCGAGTCGTCCAGAGTTAGGCCCAGATGCCCAGGGGGTGGGCGCACCCCCCACCCTCGTGGACGGCCCGGGACTCTTCTGGCCCAACTCTTTTGCTCTGGGATCTTCTTTTGGTCCATAAGAAATCATCAAAAATTGGCACGTCAATTGGACTCCGTTTGGTATTCCTTTTCTGTAAAACTCAAAAACAAGGAAAAAACAGAAACTGGCACTAGGCTCTAGGTTAATAGGTTAGTCCCAAAAATCATACAAAATAGCATATAACTGCATATAAAACATCCTAGATGGATAATATAATGGCATGAATACTTTATAAATTATAGATACGTTGGAGACGTATCAATGGGACGCTTTTAACTTGGCAGAGTCATATTGGTTGCATCTTTCATGTGGTGTCTAGCTTGCATTGCTACTTATTTGTTGGAATGGTATCTGCTTAGTTTACACCAATAGTTGTGAACATGCCATGCCGTCCTATTTTTCGTACATATTCCATCCTGGTATGATGTGTTTGCCTTACATCAAAGTAGTGATTGTCAGTATAATGCATGAATGAGTTCTGAAGAGAGAATTTTATTGATTTTTCTTGTCGGTTTTACTCGACAATTTAAAATCAATAAAGCGGAAGGAAGTTAGCAAGGCAGTAGATAAAGGTGCTCCTTCCAAACGTAGGGCCTCTACAGTTTCTACTCCTCCATCCCCCCCAAGATGATTTCCAAGACAACACATGCATAGACACTAAACGTAGCTGTGTTTATGATGAGCACGTCTTCCCTAGTGCACCATCACCGGTGCTCCCTCTAACTTGGCACTATTATATTTGGTTGCATGTTATGTGTGATGTCTAGCTTGTATTGCTTCTAATTTAGTTGAATTCCATCTGCTTACTTTACACATTATACTTTAATAAGACACGTGTTCCTGTTTCTAGAACATACAATATATGTCTATCACACCATGTTCTTACATCAAATTACTACTGTTGTGTAACCTGCAACAATCACTTATCATAAGATAGGTTTGACTTCAGAGTGTGATATAGGTTACATCTCACATTATTTTCTAGCCTGTACTACTAATTTGTTGAAATGGCACTTATGATGAGACAATTTTAACTTGGTAGAGTGATATTCGTTGCATCTTTCTTATGGTGTCTAGCTCTCATTGCATCTAATTTTTTGAAATGCCTTCTCCTTAGTTTAGACATCATAAGCTGTGAATATGCAATGTCACTAATGACGAGGGACCTCTAACTTGCTAGTGTGATGTTGTTTGCATCTTGCATATGATTTATTTGTTGTACTGCTTCACATTTGTTTAAACGCCATTTATGATGAGACACTGTTAATTTCGCAGAGCGATATTTGTAGCATATTTCATATGGTGTCTACCTTCCATTGCATTGCTTCTAATTTAGTGAAATGTCTTCTACTTAGTTTACACATCATAGTTATGGTTATCCTCCTATCATGTGGTTGTCTAACATCAAAGTTCAGTTCGTCTGTATCACGCATCAATTTGTTCTCAATAACTAAATTGTTATTCGTTTTTCTTGTCGGCTTGACTTAAGATGGCACAGAGAAAGAGGAAGAAACACAGAATGGCAGGGAATGGGAAGTGGAAGAATCCTGCAGATTCTGCTGGTACTGATGGTGCAATAGAAGGTCAAAGTCCAGCGGAAAATTCTATAAATAGGGTATCCCATGCTACACAAGCTATAGAAAAAGCCAAACAGAAACAAATAGCTGCCACCAAACAAGCAGAGACAACCCTAGTTCTTGCAACACCTTCCACAGTACTACCAACTGCACGAGTTACTCATGCATCAACTGAGATAGAAGCACGTTCCCAAGCTCCCTTGCCACCTAACACTACTTCCCAAGCACTCTTGACACAAGACGAGTTGGCAAGATCAGAGGAACCTTGTGAGCTTCAACAACAAGAAGGTAGTTGCTGGAGTCAAGTTACAGTTGCGTGCTTCTTTATATGTAGTCTCACAATTTGATGTACACTAACACTTCCTATGTTCGTTGTTGGACTAGCACCTTGGTGCAAGAGGAAACAAACATTAGGTATAATGCTCGATTGGTTAACTAAATCTAGAGGAGGAAGAATGGAGATCCTTTTGAGACAGTTTTAAAAAGGCCACATGATGCTACAGAGTCAGCCAAGTTAGTATCAGAGGCAGCGGTTGCCATTAGGTGTCATGTACGTATCCTCCCAACATGGATTCAGTACAATAATGACAAAGACGAAACCCAATTTAACACCTTCCTTGACCATTTATCTGTAAGTATGGTTATGTATGGAAACTAGTAATATCGTCTTGCTCTGTCCCATACTTTATAGGTTGCTGATAATGAGACTCCCATAATTTTCAACAGATGAGGTTCAATTTGGATAGCCAAGATGATGCAACCAGACAAGCTTGCACCCATGTTTTCAAGTCTGCTCTGTGACAGTATCGGTATAACTTGAGGAAAACTCACTTTGAAGGCAAGGCTAATAGTCAACTTTCCCAAACATCTCCAGTGGAAAATATATCAGATGAAGACTAGAGGGGCCTCGTTAAACACTGGTCTGATCCGAAGTATCAGGTACATTATATATATGTGATCATATCACATGTTGAAGTCCTATTTACGCATGTGCCACACAAATATATCTTCTTGTAGGTGAATTGTTCAAAAAACAAGGCCAAGCATACGAAAGTGAAATTCCAACAGACGACAGGATCTCGGAGCTATATTGCAAACTGTGAGGCTCTTGTAATTAGTTGTTGTTTCACTCTTTTCGCTGTACCATATTATCAGATCTATATTGACTTGTTCCAAATGCAGAGGAAAGCC
Source organism: Triticum aestivum (assembly GCF_018294505.1). Lineage (NCBI taxonomy): Eukaryota > Viridiplantae > Streptophyta > Magnoliopsida > Poales > Poaceae > Triticum > Triticum aestivum. The sequence continues at coordinate 55,448,200 of NC_057798.1, read as the reverse complement.
CGCAAGGACCAAAAATTACCTGAACCAAATGATGTGGAAATCTTCAAGGACTGTCACACCAGTAAGAAGAAGGGAATGACTACACCAGTCAAAGCCGCTGTTGTAAGTCCTTAATACTCATGCCTTTTAACTACTACTTACTCTGACTTGTGCCTTGAACTGCATGGTTTGCAGCCAATGTCTATTACTCTTTTCAATTTTATACACAATTGTATTAGTGTATCATTGCACCTTACAAGGTTTAAAAGAGAGGAGTGATGTTCCTTTGATCTTGACCTGTAATCTAGTTTCATGCTGGACTTGCGCACACAATGTTACAATTGCCTGTTTGTCTGTTCTCAGTTGTTTTGTGATATGAATGATGTCATACTATGCTTACCGTATTATAAATTTTGTCTCTTTATCCTTAGCCCTCAATACAATGTGAAGAAATAGACAATACATTAGCGATGGTACATGGTCATATGTTTGGAACCTGGTTTTATTATGTACTTTGCAATAAAATACAACTAATATTTTACATGGGTTCACCATAATAAGTTCTGTATATAGACCAAAGCTATTTTGTTTGGTTTTGCTGCCTCCTTAATATCTTCTGTTCTGGTACTACTAATGTAAAAACTCAACTTTTCAGCGAGCTATGGAAAAAAGGTGGAACCGCCACCTTCTGAAGGTGGCGAGGCAACTATAACCGCAATGTCAGCTTGCTGCAGTGGGTCGATACCTCTCCACTAACAGTGCCAAAAGCATGTTCCTCCCTAATACCTGGTTGGTTGGTTGTTAAGGCAATCTCGTCCAAACTGCCTCATGATCAAGATATGCAAGCTCAAAATAATGTTGTATCTGCGCTCCAGACACAAGTCCATTCCCTAACAGAGACCCTTTGTGAAACAAGGAGAGACATTGTTCGATGTCGTCAAGATATGCATGGTTTTGAAACCAGACTATCAGACATTTGCTGTGTTGTTCAGGAGCCTAGGAGAAATGAAGGCGAAGGTTATGGTGCTCCATCAGAATATACATCATGAAAATGTAACAGTCAGGTCAAATCAATTGAGCTTCTGAACTTCTGGTGGTGCATTTATCTTCTAGACTGTTAACTTTTATGCCAACCTTCCTTTTGTTTTATAGTTGTAATTTGTTTTGGTGCAATACAAAATTTGTTCTTAACATGCAGCCACCGGCTGAAGAAAACAGCAAGCCATTTTTGTATAGTGTAGGGTGTTCCCTATATTTGCACTGGTGGCGATCTTTGATGCCAAGTGGATGTAATCTGTGCAATCACCTTAATATCCTAGCATTAGTTTTGGCCTTATTTATTTCCTAGTCTTCTTTTTCCCTGGTTTGCTAGTGGCCGCAACAACCATGGGCCATATACGAACCGTGGTAACCTTGACCCTGCTACGGGCCGTAGGATCCATGGGTCTCCTATGGGCCGTCGGTAAATAGGCCTCCAACAGGGCCGTAGAATCGGTGGGCCTCAAGCCGTCGAATAAATGGGTCTACATGCGCCATAAATGGGCATAATTGGTTATTGGCCCAGCACGGTAACGGGCCGTTAATAGGCCGGAGGACATGTTGGTGTACAAAAGTAGGGGTTCTGCTTTTGACCCCTTTACTTGTGCACGGGCAGTCAGAGCCGCCCGCCACGACCATGGATAAACAGGGCAAGGGAGGGAAGCCAGAGAGAAGCTGAAGGCACAAGACGAACAAAGCAACATCAAGGACCAAGGCCACAAAGGTCGCACGGGCAACGCAGGTGCCCCGGCAAGACCCTTGCCGGGGCAACTCGTCCACACCAGCTGAGCGAGCCACCTTCGAACCCACCAATGCTAAGCAGACACGTTGGGGCAGGGTCTAGGAGGCACCTCCGTGGTGGCATGCAGATCTTTGTGAAGACAAAGAACAGTCAAGATCAAATGAGGATAGGAAGGCAACAATCCTCGGCAAGGTTCTTGCCGAGGAAACCAGCAAGGCCCTCACCAGGCCCGCGCCAGCAAGTCTCCACAGCCGCTGTTTGCATGCAGCTGCCAGCCCAACTAGCTGGGCAGGCACCTGCGTGGCAACATGCAGCCCTTCGTGGAGGCTCCACCATCGCGCCAGCTCAGCTGCCTGCCTGCCTACATGGCACTGCATGCACCGCTGGCTAGGGCGCGTGTCAAAGCCAGGAGGGGGCGGCGACGGACGGCACGGGCCTCATCCCCGTCCCCGATAAAGTGAAGGACACCTAAGCCCAACATTAAATGCGCTTTGTCCTATAATGCTAGCGATAAGCTCATAACATTGTAGCACTTTCCACCTCCTATGTGCCACTTTGGTAGCCCCTTTCGCCTATAAAAGGAGGCCCATGGCGCACCGAAGAGGGATTCGGCTCTTTGTAACCTGGCAACACCTAGGGCTAGTTCAAGAGCTCAAGAACACTAAATACATCCACCAAAGCAGGATCGTAGGGTTTTACGCATCTGTGCGGCCCGAACCTGGGTAAATCCCCCTTTGTGCCGTCCACTAGTCCCGCTCTTCTCACGATCCCGCACCCCGCAACCGTAGTAGGGATTCTTGTGATCCCATAGGTGTTGTTCCACACCGACATCTTTGGCGCGCCCATCATCTTTGACACCGAGGACCACCCTGACCGCACTATTGCGGTCGGGTGCTTGCCGTTGTTGGTTTCCCCAACGATCCGCAACCTCAAGGTGACAAAGATGTTGGTTGATGGCGGGGCCGCCCTGAACTTGATCTCGCCTGCCATGGTCAATAAGCCGCAGATACCTGATGGAGACCTCGAGGAAACGGGCACGTTCAAAGGGGTAACCCAGGGAGGAGCCTGCCGAAGGGAAAGGTCACGCTGCCTGTGACCTTCGGAGGCGAACTGAATTACAGGACAGAGAGGATTGTTTTCGATGTAGCCGAGATCCCCTTGCCTTACAATGGGATCCTCGGCCGCCCAGCACTAGCCAAGTTCATGGCGGCTTCACATTACGCATACATCATATTGAAGATGCTCGGGCCGATGAACATCTTCTGCGTCCCCTCTGAGAAGAAAGATGCGTTGATTTGTGCTGACCAACTCTACCGAGAAGCAGTTGCAGTAGCTGCCGCCAAGGCACCTGCTCCTACCGACGGAGCCCCGGGAGGGAAGAAGACCGGTGAGACCCCTCACACCCACTCCGACAAGCGCACTTCTTTGGGGTGTTGCACGTTGAGGACGTGCCAGAGAGCTCCGCCGAACGGAGCCAGAAGTCCAGAGCTGCGCCGCCAAAGACCAAGAAGGTGCCCGTCAAGGAGGACGGCACAGTGGGGATTTCACCATAAGCTCCACCCTTGACAGCAAATAGGAAAGCGAGCTTGTCACTTTCTTGCACGCGAATGTCGATGTGTTTGCATGGCAAGCCTGCAACATCCCCGGCGTTCCCAGGGAAGTGATTAAGCACCACCTTGCTGTCTGTCCTCATGCGCGGACCGTCAAGCAGAAGGTCAGAAAGCAAGCTCTAGAGAGGCAAGAATTCATCATAGAAGAAATCAGGAAGCTAGAGGCGGCAGGTTTGGTAAGAGGAATGCTCCATCCAACGTGGTTGGCCAATCCGGTAGTGGTGCGCAAGGCAAACGGGAAGTGGAGACTGTGTATTGATTACACAGACATCAATAAGGCTTGTCCGTTACCGCGCATCGACCAGATTGTTGACTCCACGGCTGGGTGTGACCTGCTATCATTCCTCGACGCCTACTCAGGATACCACCAGATCTTCATGACAAAAGAAGATAAAGAAATGACAACATTCATCACCCCATGTGGTACGTATTGCTTTTTATGGATGCCTTTCGGGTTGAAGAGTGTTGGCTCGACCTTTGCAAGATCAGTCCAAATTGGTTTTGAACCCCAGCTACATCGAAATATGGAAGCTTATATGGATGACATAGTGGTCAAAACCAAGGACAAAGCAACGCTCGTGCAAGACCTGGGGGAAACTTTTGGAAACCTGCGCAAGATCAACCTCAAATTGAACCCTGAGAAGTGTGTCTTCGGCGTCCCATATGTCAAGCTTCTCGGGTTCTTTGTGTCGCAACGCGGGGTTGATGCAAACCCGGACAAGATTAAGGCTATCGAGCAGATTGAGGCGCCCAAACGGATCAAGGATGTGCGTTGGCTCACTGGCTGCATTGCCGCCATGAGCAGATTCATCTCCAAATCCGCGGAGCGTGCCCTCCCATTTTTCAAGATCCTGAAAAGGACGGGCCCGGTGGAGTTGACCCCGGAGGCCGAGGCGGCGTTGCAAGATTTGAAGAAGTACCTCTCCTCTGCCCCGGTGCTGGTTGTGCCTAAACCACGAGAGTCGTTCTTGCTATACCTAGTGGCAACAAATCAAGTGGTTAGCGTCGCATTACTGGCACAGAGAGAGGTTGACGGAAAGACGACAGCATCGGCAGAGTCAACGGCTGGCGGGTCGGAACCCTCCCCGGCAGGGCTCGGTCCGGCAAAATTGAGTCCCCGGCAAGGCCCGATCCCAGTAAGGCTGACGCCAGTGCGACAGGACCCGCATGGCCAGGTGAAGTGGTGCAAAGAAGAAGATGGTGCAGCACCCGGTTTACTTCATCAGCTCCCTCTTACAGGGAGCTAGGTCGAGGTATTCAGGTGTCTAAAAGTTGCTCTTCGGCGTCCTTATGGCCTCGAGGAAGCTGCACCACTACTTCCAAGCGCACGAGATCATCGTGGTTACATGCCTTCCATTGCAACGGATATTGCATAACTCAGATGCAACAGGAAGGATCATGGAATGGGCCCTCGAGCTGTCAAGTTTCGGCTTAAAGTTCAAAAGCACCTCGACGATCCAGAGCAGAGTCTTGGCGGAGTTTGTTGCAGAATGGACCTCGATGCTCGATGTAGAGGTACAAGAGACCACTCTCCCTGGCAAGGAAACAAGTGGAGACTAGATCATGTACTTTGATGGGACTTTCTTGCTACAAGGCGCTAGTGCTGGTGTGCTGCTTGTCGCACCCACCGAGGAGCACCTCAAGTACGGCATCCAAATGTACTTTCCCTGGGAGATGTCAACCAACAACACCGCCGAGTACAAGGGTTTGCTTGCCGGTCTCAGGATCGCGGCGGACCTCGGAGTCAAAAAGCTCATCGTTAGAGGTGACTCGCAACTCGTCGTCAGGCAGGGCAACAAAGATTATGAAAGCCCATTGATGGAAGCTTACGTGGATGAAGTGAGGAAGCTGGAGGATCACTTTGATGGTATACAAGCGGAGCACGTCCCTCAGGCGGAGAACGAGATCGCCGACTACTTGTCAAAGCGCGCTGCCCTCAAGCTACCTATGGAACCAGGTACTTTTGTGCTTTAGTTAACTCAACCATCCATTCAGCCATCAACCGGGCAGAACAAGCGGAGGAAGCTAGGCTCCGGCAAGTACTTCCCCACCGAGCTCCCTAGAGCCGCCGGCGAAGATGTTGCCGTGGATGCCGATCCTGCCGCGGGGCAGCTGACTCCGGCAGGACCTCAGGTCATGGACGTAGAGACGGCCGCCCCATGGCGGAAGAGGTGCCTTTGGTCCTTGTCGTTGAGCCGCAGGCTCCGGCATGTGCGCAGCACGCCATCCAATTCCTCGAGAAAGGAGAGCTTCCTGAGGAGCAGGAAGAAGCAGAAAGAGTAGCCCCCCGGCCGGCTCTGTATCAATTTGTTGACAACGTGTTGTACAGAAGGAGACCGAATGGGGTGAAATTGAAGTGCATCTCCCGAGAGGAAGGACTGGAGCTGCTGGCAGAGATATATGGAGGCACATGTGGCTCCCACATAGGGTCAAGGGCCCTTGCCGACAAGGCTTTCCGGCAAGGCTTCTTCTGGCCCACCGCACTCCAGGATGCGACGACACTAGTAACCAAGTGTGAATTGTGCTAGTTCCATTCAAAGAAGCTTCAGCAACCATCCCAAGCCCTTTAAACCATCCCTCTCTCCTGGCCCTTCTCGGTCTGGGGGCTCAACATCTTGGGCCCCTTCCCCCGTGTCATTGGGGGCTTTGAGTACTTGTACCTTGCCATCGACAAGTTCACAAAGTGGCCAGAGGTGGAGGCAGTGAGGAAAGTGACGACGCAGTCAGCCATCAAGTTCTTCAAGGGACTAGTTTGCCATTTTTGGGGTGCCCAACAGGATCATCACCGACAACATCACGCAGTTCACAAGCCATGCCTTCATGTAATACATTGAGGATCTCGGCAGCAAGGTCTGTTTTGCTTCCGTGGCACACCCACGGAGCAACGGCCAAGCGGAGAGAGCAAATGCTGAAGTCCTACGAGGCTTAAGGACGAAGACTTTTGACAGGCTGCGCAAAAGTGGAAGGCGCTGGATTGGAGAGTTGCCGGCGGTTCTTTGGTCGATCAGGACGATGCCAAATCGAGTTACCTTCCAGACACCCTTTTCCCTGGTCTATGGGGTAGAAGCAGTTCTCCCCACGGAACTCATATACGGGTCACCTCGAGTGCTCGCTTATGATGAGCTTGAGCGAGAGCAACTGCGCCAAGATGATGCAACGCTCCTTTAGGAAGATCGTCTACGGGCGGCTGTGAGAGCAGCATGCTACCAGCAAGCTTTGTGCCGCTACCATAGCCGCAAGGTTCATGCCCGGAGCTTTGAGGAAGGCGACCTTGTTCTTCGGCTCGTTCAGTCGGCCAAGAATTCCAACAAGTTGACGCTGAAGTGGGAAGGCCCTTATCGGGTAACACGAGTCACCAGGCCCGGTGCTGTCCGCCTGGAGACCGAAGATGCCATTCCAGTGAGCAATTCCTGGAACGTCGAGCATCTTCGCAAGTTTTACCCATAAGGCGCGGCTGCCGGGCCTCCCGGCAAGCCACCCTTTTGTACAAGCCTTGCCGGCAAGGCATGTAACACTCTGTACAAATCCAAGCACAGACCCTGAGCACTAATAAATGAAGTGCTGGCACCCTAAGTTATAGCGTGCATGCTAGGTCGAGTCTCCTCCTCGGGTAGGGTTGATAGTGCTCGACGGCGGCTAACCCCTAGCTTAGAGGTCGAGCATGCATCTCTCTGTATCTTCCTTGTCCTTTTTGGTTCGCAGGACACGTAAGTATTTTTGCTGAGCTATTCGGAAGAAGGGAACGATCCGGTGCCCCGGCCCCGGCAAGCCAAGGTTGCCGGGGGCTGCAAATGCAAGGATCCGTCCACGGCAAGCCAAGGCTGCCGGGGGCTGCAAGCCCAGATAAGTCCTTTTATCCCCTATGATGCACTTCGTTATGAACTGGGGTATGTGAGACCTCATTTTAAATCCAAGCTATCATGCTCCCCTCTTTCCAAACCAAAGGATCATCTCCTAGGTCCAGGGTTGGTCGTAGTCGCGGAAGCAAAGGGATAGAATGTGGGGCCCGAGCTCACCTCCTCCCTACCTCCGCCAAGAGCGTGAGAAAGGTCGAGCGAGATGGGGGGACGACAAGGCCTCTTGCCGGGCGGAAAAATGTTTACCTAGATGGTAACAAGGATTCGATCCTTGCCATGGGTTCCACCCGCAAATGGAAAGCCCTACAAACACCCCTTTTCATTAAAAACATCTCGTACAGGTACAGTTCATATAGAATGAAAAACATGAACAAGGAGATTACAAGTTCTTAAGTTAACAAAGGCCCCCAGGCTTACAAGGCTAAAAAAATATAAGATGCCCGTAATCCCTTTCTTGTCCATCGCCTCAGGAAATGGAACAAGAAGGCAAAAGGGCAAGAGGGGCGCCTAGGCGAGCTACGGGTGGCAGAAGACACCGAGGGAACACCTCGGTGGCCATCCAGGGGCTGGATGGTGATGGCGGTTATCGGTGTCAAAACCGGCGGATCTCGGGTAGGGGGTCCCGAACTGCGCGTCTAGGCGGATGGTAACAGGAGACAAGGGACATGATGTTTTTACCCATGTTCGGGCCCTCTTGGTGGAGGTAAAACCCTACTCCTGCTTGATTAATATTGATGGTATGGGTATTACAAGAGTTGATCTACCACGAGATCAGAGAGGCTAAACCCTAGAAGCTAGCCTATGGTATGATTGTTGTTCGTCCTACGGACTAAAACTCTCCAGTTTATATAGGCACCGGAGAGGGATAGGGTTACACAGAGTCAGTTACAATGGGAGGAGATCTTCATATCGTATCGCCAAGCTTGCCTTCCACGCCAAGGAAAGTCCCTATCCGGACATGGGACGGAGTCTTCAATCTTGTATCTTCATAGTCCGGGAGTCCGGCCAAAGGTCATAGTCCGGTCATCCGGACACCCCCTAATCCAGGACTCCCTCAGTAGCCCCTGAACCAGGCTTCAATGACGACGAGTCCGGCGTGTAAGTTGTCTTCGGCTTTGCAAGGCGGGTTCCTCCTCCGAATACTTCATAGAAGATGTTGAACACCAGGGTAGTGTCCGGCTCTACAAAATAACTTCCACATGCCACCGTAGAGAGAATAACATTTGCACCAATCTAATCTGCTGACGTATTCCATAGCGTGACCTCATGCCATGGCCAGGCTTTTATTCATTTCACTGTTCCACCTCAACGCGTTTAGCGAGGCGGTTTCCTTAGCATGTCTTGTAAAAGCAGAGATCGTGTCCCCTTATCCCGGGATTCTCATCAATACGGGCGTGGGTAACCCAGCCGTGCCATTAACCGCGACGCTTGGGAGATTAGCGAGTTTTATTAGGCCGCCCATATAAGGGGATAAGGATCTACCCTTTCCATTCACGCCTTCTTCCTCCTTTGCTTATTCGTCCTTGCGCACTCGAGCTCCAACGCCCAAGCCCGCACATCTCGCCTCGACCTACTCCAACCATGTCCGGAGCGGGAGGCAAGTGGATGGCCTCCTCCGTCATGGAGGGGCACATCAAAAGGTTGCAGAAAGCCGGATACCTGCACAACGACATTGCGCACCGGCTTCCAGACGAGGGGCGGCTCATCCCCACCCCTAGGCCCCATGAGAGGGTCGTATTCCTTCCCCATATCCTCCGCGGACTTGGCTTTCCTCGTCACCCGTTCGTCCGGGGGCTCATGTTCTATTACGACCCGGACTTCCACGATCTGGCGCTGAACTTCATCCTCAACATCTCGGTGTTCATCATCGTGTGCGAGGCCTTCCTCCGCATCCAGCCTCACTTTGGCCTATGGCTAAAGATCTTCAACGTCAAGCCGAAGGTCGTGGGTGGACGCCAAGCGGAGTGCGGAGGCGCCATGGTGGGCAAGATGCCCAATGTTACATGGCTCGAGGGCGCCTTCGTAGAGACCATCAAAGGGTGGCAATCGGGGTGGTTCTACATCACCGAGCCGCGTGACCCTGAATGGGCAGCGGCCCCCGAATTCCAATCTGGCATTCCCACACGGCTCACGTCTTGGAAAGAGACGGGCCTGTTGTGGGGTAATTCAGCATAAGTGACCACACTTCAAACCTGCTTCAAAGACCTGATTAGCAGGAAGGTTAAACTTGTCACTGTAGTCCAGGTCATGCTCTTCCGCCGGATTCTCCCGTGTCAATGACAGGCTTTCAACTTGTGGGAGTTCGACCCGGCCCAGCACCAGACTATGTCCCGGCTCTTCGACACAAAGCACGAGGATGCATGGAAGGTGCTATTCAAGAGCTCCAAGGTCCCGCCTCCCATCACCGAGGATCGCGGATTCTGTGCCAAGCGCCAAGCCAGCGCAGTGAGCTAATTTTCCCATTACGGGGTATCTGTTTTCCATAGACTTGATTTTATGCGGGATCTAAACCCCCATTCCTTTGACAGGACTGGCAGAAGAGGGCTGGACTGATCAGTTGTCCGGCTCCTTTGCCCGAAGACCCAGCGGACGCTCATTTAACGAAGCTGCTGGTTCCGGCACCTCACGTGGTGCCGGAGAAGAAGGCCAAGAAGAAGGCCACGGGGACTCGAAAGAGCTCCCGGCGCCTGGTGGTGTCAGATTCATCGCCCGACGACCCCGACGCACCCTCCACCTCGGAAGACGAGGAGGAGGAGGAAGAAGAAGAAGCCTCTCCCCCTCCAACGGGGGAGGAAAGAAATGGAAGGCCGCCCCAACTAGGGAGGCCGCAGGGTCCAAGAAGAGGAAAACCCTTCTGCCGGACTACGCCTCCGATGCCGAAGACGGCGGGGAGGAATGGCCATCCAGGGTCAAGCCCCTAGCAAAATCGTAAGTGTCCGGTTACCCGAATGACTCATGGCGCTCCTCTATTATTCGATAGCTTCTGACACCGAATTTTTAATTATGCAGTCCACCCAGAGCTCAGCTCGGCGATTCGTCGAGTGGCTCCCTGAATTCGTCGGATGTGAATAGCGCTTCACTTCCGACGGCCTCCTCGCCGCTCCCTGCGGATGACACTGAGGTGGAGTCCCAAAAGGGGCCGAACCAGGAGGAGGTGGTCCCGGAGGCGCCCCAAGGCGACCTCCCGGACTCCAGGCCCAAAGGGGGCAAAGCCCCGGGGGGATCGAAGTCCGGCCCGGGGCCGGACACTGCTCCGGAACCACCAACGGTTCCAGAGTCCGACAGGCGGCGCCTTCATAAGAAGGGCAAGCCTACGCCGCCGGCGACGTCCGTCCATCCGGAGGCGCCAGATAATTTGCTGGAGGGGCTTAACGGTGCCTCCATCGACGAGTAACACCGCACTGTTATGAGTGCGGTGATTCAAAAGGTTCAGTCCGCCAAGAGCGGGCTGACAGAAGCCTGTACAAGTCTGTTAACAGGCTTTGAGGTATGTGTTCAAAACATATAAAAATGTTACCGCATAGACAGTAGCCCCTGATGCTCGGTTCGGCGTTCGGAAAGAAAAGCTGAGCTAAGGATCTAAAAAAGATATACGCAGGAGTCTAATAAAAATATGTCGATATGGGAATGCAGGCTGCACTGCTGACCTCTGCCGCACTGACTGCGGAGGTCAATGCATTGAAGGGAAGCCTCGAGTGGTCCGAGAACAAGCTCGGTCGTGCCAAGAAGAAGCTCGAGGACAAGTAGGGTATGTAATACCGCATGTAAATGTATATATAAATACTTGGTTGCAAATAATGACATGACCAACTTAAATGTTGCAGGTGCCACGGCCACGGTGGCGACCCTGAAGGAGGCGGTCTCCAAGGCCGAAAACAGTGCGGCCCTGGAGCGGGCCGAGTGAGAGAAGCAGGAGGCGCGGGTGCCGGAGGTGCGGCCAGAGCTCCAGGCTCTCGTGGAAAAACACGAGAGTTTGGAGCGTGACTCGAAGACTCGAGAGTCCGAGCTTGCCTTGGCTCTTGAGAGTGCCAAAAACGCTAAGGCCGAAGCCCAGAAGGCCCTCCAGGAGATCGAGGCGATGAAGAAAATAGCGACGGGTAAGGCATTCTTTATGCAAAGTAAGAATATAAAAGTTAATTATCTCCTACTTACCCGAATCCAGAGCTCTCCAGGAGCGTTCGCCGATCAGCCCTGTAGTGTGTCTGATGCCGCCGCATACTACCGAGCCGAAGAGGGGAGCTCAACAGAAAAGGTGTTCTGGTCTCAGTATGCTGAGGCCGAACATCCGGTGCCCCTGAGCGACCAGCTGAAGCAACTGGTCGAGCTCCACAAGGTGGCCGAACAGGCGATGAAGGGCCTCATAGCTCGACTGTGGCCTGGAGAAGCCATGCCTGGGAGCTACTTCGGTCTGGTGCGGCGGCTGGTGGACGCATGTCCGTGGATTGAGGTCGTCAAGCGCTCCGTCTGCATCGAAGATGCCCGTCGGGCCCTTGCCCGTGCTAAAGTGCACTGGGGCAAGCTGGACGCTGAGAAGCTTTTGACGGACGCGCCACCGACGGGCAAGGAGTATCGTACGCCCGAGATGTATTATAAGGGCGTCCTTAAGGGTGCTCGCCGTATAGCGGACGAGTGCTCCAAAGAAGTAATTTTTGAGTAGGCTCGCATCTGTTATCCTATACGCTAAAAACTTTGTTCATATGCGTTAAGCAACACTTGTTAATTTAAAATATTACCTTCTGTGCGGCCGTTTATCAAATCTGAGAGATGCAAGTCGTCGGCTTCGACCCCCATGCCACGAGTGCTGGGGTGTTCGGGATAAACCTGAGCGCTCTTGTTCCCATTCTTGGGTCCATCTAGGGAGGCGCTCAGCACAACGAACTAGGCCGTCGGACTTATAATGCTTTATCACTCTCAGTTAGCCATAGAATTCTATAATTTTAAATTTTGGCGAGCCTAGTATTCGGAAGACCGAATTCGGGGCGCTATCCACGCCTAGGCCGGATAAGTCCGGTTCCTCGCTCTAAGCGGCATAAGTCTTTAAGGACTCGAAAAACCTCGCGAACAGCGACTGGTCTCTCCCACTATCATGACAGTCAGTTTTAGCTTTCTCCACTGAGGTGTTAACCCAGCTCAACTGGGGCACAATCGCAGTAGTTCTCCCAGTGCTACCTTAGCCAACAATGTGGAACGTAAGGTACCAAAACATGGGAGCCGGGCAAACCCAACTATTGACCAAAGACATGATTTGGAGCCGATGCATATAGTGCTATAAGTTCGGGGTGCCGCACTCATAAGAGTGTTCGGTCTTCTCACACCATGTTATGGGGTGCTTTAGCCCCTGGTGTTTTGTCCGTACCAAAGTGTACGGTTGCATAATGTCATGACTGAACATATTTGTATAAAAAATAGATGAATACAATAATAGATAAGAGCTATGTATTGTTTATTAAAAAAGAGCTGCTATGAAAGCAGAACAATACAAATAGTGCGGTAAGCAAGGGATGGGATTATTTGACATGTCCCCCTCCAGGGGCAAGCTGCATGAATTTAAGCAAAACGGGTATTTAGCTCGTTATAGAGACCACCTGGACATATGACGCAGCTTGTTCGCGCCCTGGCTATTGCATCATGTGTTCAGCGCGTTTGTTGCCGGACAGGCCTTCCGAATAGTTGGGTCCTGTAAGTATATAAAAAAAAGGAAAACGGCCGAATAGGGAGCCCCTAAGTGAGGTTGAGCCGCATTCTGGGTGTGCCGTGATTGTGCCCCTCCCCTTATGCCCACGGTAATTTCAAAGCGTAATTATGTACGCGTGGTACCGATAGCACCATCTGACGAGGGCTGGGGTTGGGGCCGCACTGCTATGCTCGCTCGGATCGTGCCAACCGGCTTTGTTGGAGGTTGCTTCGGGCGCACTTGACGTTGTCCGGACGTTTAACACCCGGATTGGGGAGATGCCTTGAGAGGCTGCTCTGTACTTCCGCCGCTAGGGCCGCTGTGTGCTCCTCCGTTCGGAGAGAGCGTTCAGTGTTTCCATTTACCGTAATGACTCCGCTAGGACCTGGCATCTTGAGCTTGAGATATGCATAGTGCGGCACCGCATTGAATTTTGCAAATGCGGTTCGTCCGAGCAGGGCGTGATAGCCACTGCGGAATGGGACTATGTCGAAGATTAACTCTTTGCTTCGGAAATTATCCGGGGATCCGAAGACCACTTCGAGTGTAACCGAGCCTGTACAGCTGGCTTCTACACCTGGTATGACGCCTTTAAAGGTTGTCTTTGTGGGTTTAATCCGTGAGGGATCTACACCCATTTTTCGCACTGTATCCTGATAAAGTAGGTTCAGGCTGCTGCTGCCGTCCATGAGGACTCTAGTTAGGTGAAATCCGTCAATGATTGGGTATAGGACCAATGCGGCGAATCTGCCATGACGGATGCTAGTGGGGTGGGCCCGTAAATCAAAGGTGATCGGGAAGGAGGACCATGGGTTGAACTTTGGGGCGACTGGCTCCAACGCATAGACGTCCTTGAGGGCACGCTTCCGCTCCCTTTTGGGGATGCGGGTTGCGTATATCATGTTCACCGTCCGCACTTGCGGGGGGAAGCCCTTCTGTCCTCTGTTGTTTAGCGACCGGGGCACCTCCTCGTCATCGCTACGCAGCCCCTTGTCTCTGGTTTCGGCACTTAAATTGCCTGCCTGCTTGAACACCCAGCACTCCCTATTGGTGTGGTTGGCTGGTTGTTCGGGGGTACCGTGTATCTGGCACAAGCGATCAAGTATCCGGTCTAAGTTGGATGGGCCCGGAGGGTTTCTTTTGAATGGCTTCTTCCGCTGACCAGGTTTACAGCCTCTGAATCCGGCATTGACTGCCGTATCCTCAGTATTGTCACCGTTAATGCGGCACTTGTGCTTGTTGTGATGTGACCTGCCATTGTTGTCCTTGGTGTCCGAATTACCAGGGCTCTTGGTTATGTTATTGCTACGAGCTAGCCAGCTGTCTTCGACCATGCAGAAGCGGGTCATGAGTGTCGTGAGGGCTGCCATGTATTTCGGCTTTTCCTGTCCTAGGTGCCGGCCAAGCCATTCGTCTCGGATGTTATGCCTGAAGGCAGCAAGGGCCTCGGTGTCCGGACAGTCGACTATTTGATTTTTCTTGGTTAGGAACCGTGTCCAGAATTACCTGGCCGATTCCTCTGGCTGTTGGATTATGTGGCTTAGGTCGTCGGCGTCTGGCGGTCGCACGTAAGTGCCCTGGAAGTTATCAAGGAATGCGGATTCCAGGTCCTCCCCGCAACTAATTGACTCTGCTGGCAGGCTGTTAAGCCAATGTCGAGCTGGTCCTTTAAGCTTGAGCGGGAGGTATTTGATGGCGTGTAGATCATCACCACGGGCCATGTGGATATGAAGGAGGTAATCCTCGATCCATACCGCGGGATCAGTTGTGACGCCATATGATTCAATGTTTACGGGTTTGAAACCCTCGGGGATTTGATGATCCATTACTTCGTCAGTGAAGCATAGTGGGTGTGCGGCGCCCCTGTACTGGGCTATATCTCAGCGCAGCTCGGATGAGCTTGGTCTGTTGTATTCGGCCTGGCGTATTTATCATATCCAATGTGACGGTTATTATCACATGATGTGGGGCGCCCACGCGATCCGTAGATCCATCTTGTTTGCCTTGCCCTGTCCTCCAGTATGTCTCACAGCTCTGTTGCATCTCCCCGTGCTCTGGTTTGTTTTGAGCGGTGCCGGGGTGCGGCTTGGTTCGAGGGCCTGAAGGCCTCTCTATTGCGGCCACGAGGTGGCTGATCGGGCGCATCGTACGCTGGTAATGTTGGTTTAATTGCTTCCTCCTCACTTGGGGTAGCAGCCTGCGCTTTGGGTAGCTCTTTGAGGGGCGCTCGAGTTTATACTCTTCGGCCGCCAGGACTTCGGTGCATCTGTCGGCTAGCAAGTCTTGGTCAGCTCTAAGCTGCTGCTGTTTTTTCTTGAGGTTGCGTGCCATGGCCATAAGCCTGCGTTTGAAACGCTCTTGTTCGACGGGATCCTCTGGCACGACGAATTCGTCGTCGTCGAGGCTTGCCTCGTCTTCGGAGGGAGGCATATAGTTGTCGTCCTCAACCTCTCTGTCGGCCGCTCTCTCATGGGGGCTGGCTCCTTCGTCCTCCTGCACTGAATCCTGCTGGAGGGGGTTATTTTCGGCACTGTCCGACATGTTGTTATCTCCGGTGCCGGATTCGCCATTTTTGCTTTGGCAGGATTTAGAGCGGCGCCGCTGACGTCGGCGCTTGGGTTGCTTTTTGGAGGGGTCATCCTCCATTTGTTCCTCGCCATCCCCTGCTTTGGGGGTGTCCACCATGTATATGTCATATGACGAGGTGGCTTTCTAGTTCCCTATAGGTGATGGTTCTTGGTCGTGTCCTTCATCGGCGTCCATACCATCGATGTCTTCAGAGTCAAAGTTGAGCATGTCGGTTAAATCGTCGACAGTGGCTACAAAGTGGGTGGTGGGTGGGTTTCGAATTTCTTCGTCGTCCGTATCCCAACCTTGCTGACCATAGTCCGGCCAGGGCTCTCCTGACAAAGAGAGAGACTTTAGGGAGTTCAGGATATCGCCAAAAGGCGAGTGCTGAAAGACGTCCGCGGTGGTGAACTCCATGATCGGAGCCAAATCGGGTTCGATCGGAAGGGGTGCGGAAGATTCGGAGTACGGAACAGAGTTCGACACCTTGGAGTCACGGGCCTTGCAAGGGACTAGGCTGGTATTTGGTTCTATCACCGTAGAGATTGCGGCTCCTAGGGCGGCGTCCAACCGTCTGTCCCTGGTTAGCGTAGCCGGCTCCGAGCTACTGGTCGGAGTGGACTCCTGAGCGGCACTCTGGGCGCTGTCCGGCGGCAGAGCTAGATTATGCCCATCGAGACAGTGCGGCGCGCTCGGCCGTGGCTCGAATCCGTCGAAGATCAAGTCCCCTAGAATGTCGGCCGTGTAGTTTAAGCTTCCAAACCTCACCTGATGGCCAGGGGCGTAGCTTTCGATCTACTCCAGATGGCCAAACAAGATGGCCTGCAGTGCAAAGCCGCCGAATATGAAGATCTGTCCGGGGACAAAAGTCTCGCCCTGGACTGCGTCGTGGTTGATGATTGAAGAAGCCATCGGGCCTGACGGCGACGACACAGAGGAACTCTCAATGAAAGCACCAATGTCGGTGTCAAAACCGGCGGATCTCGGGTAGGGGGTCCCGAACTGCGCATCTAGGCGGATGGTAACAGGATACAAGGGACACGATGTCTTTACCCAGGTTCGGGCCCTCTCGGTGGAGGTAAAACCCTACTCCTGCTTGATTAATATTGATGGTATGGGTATTACAAGATTTGATCTACCATGAGATCAGAAAGGCTAAACCCTAGAAGCTAGCCTATGGTATGATTGTTGTTCGTCCTACGGACTAAAACTCTCCGGTTTATATAGGCACCGGAGAGGGCTAGATCGTATCGCCAAGCTTGCCTTCCACGCCAAGGAAAGTCCCTATCTGAACACGGGACGGAGTCTTCAATCTTGTATCTTCATAGTCCAGGAGTCCGGCCATCCGGACACCCCCTAATCCAGGACTCCCTCAGCGGTGCCGAAGGAAGAGCTGGAAGACGAGGCGGCAGGACCGTCAGTACGCTATGAAGGCGTCGGTGCCCGCGTACTCCGACTTGACAGCCTTGCCGCCCGCCCTCTTCCTCTTCCGCAGCCTCTCGACGCCAGCCGCCCAAGGAGGCGACCCCAAGAAGTTCAAGGAGCCGGCGACACGGATGATGGAGTCGCCGGTGCCACCCCGGAGTGACGTGCCCGACGCCAAGTCGGACCCGTCGTCCTGTCGCCTGCTACCCTCGTCGTCGCTGCCGCTGTCCTCCCCGTCGCTCTCACTCAGGAAGGACTCTTCATCATCGGAGGAGCTCTCCACACAGCACCTTACGTGAGTCCCGATGTGCCCGAAGATCTTGACGGAGAGGAGGCCGCCCCCCATTAATTTGAAATGGAATGCGAGCCCCTCCGTAAAGCTATGGATGCGGGCGGAGGTTTTCCATCCTCGGCGAAGGTACATGAAGTGAGTGGCGGGAAACTCGACATCGGCCCATATGCCGCTGTTCCCGCAACCCCTCATGTGCAACCGCAACGGCTGCGGTGGATCCAGCTCTATAGCCCGGGCGAACAGAGTCGGAAGGCGAAGACGACGGTGCAGTGGCTGGCGCAGCCTGATGAAGAACTCACAAGGGTTGTCCCCGACGTAGCCCTCCATTGGAGGAGGAGCCGCTGGCAGAGACGAAGCCGATCTGCCGCCCCGTCCTCCTCTCCCCCGAACTCCGCAACGGCCTCGGCCTCGCCCCCTCCCCCTCCCTCTCACGGCCGGCTCCGCCGCCATGAGCTCTTGGAGAGGGTCGCCGCGTTGACGAGCCGAGACCCTCGCCGCCACCGATGAAGCGTCGCCACGCCCCCTCGCCATGGCAGAGGCAAGAAATAAGCAGGAATGCAGAGAGGCAGATGGTGAAGGATTGAGGAGGCGTTGTTCCTCCCGCTCCCCTCTTTATAAAGGGGCGGGGGCGAGGCTCGACCGCCCCCTCTCGGCCAATCCGGCCCGTTGAAGTGACAACAAGCGGGGCCGTCGACCGCGCTCCCCTCTCCATTGAAGGCGCGTGGGAATCAACCCACACACGCGCACGACTCCTCACATCCCGCGCGCCTGTCATTCGCCCTGCATCATGCATGCAGCGAACATGGAGCAAAGGGTGGGCACGGTGGGACGCGTGGAGTGACGGTTCCCAAGCCAGGGCCGTAAATGAGCATCAGCCCCGCAGTCTCAAGCTGCCTCTTTACTGTACACCAGGGATGACACCGACATGCTTCCGTCACGCGCGTGCACGACCCCCACGTTGCGCGTTCAACACATGTTGTGGGGGGAAGTGTACCGGACGGAACAGTTACCACGGTAAAAATCCGCCGCAAACTACACGCGCACTGTTCTCGGCCTGGCCCAACAACGTGTTGCGCTTATGTATGGCCTAGGTCCGGGGGCTCCTGTCGGTGTACAAAAGTAGGGGCTCTGCTTTTGACCCCTTTACTTGTGCGTGGTAAGTCAGAGCCGCCCGCCACGGCCACGCATAAACAGGGCAAGAGAGGGAAGCCGGAGAGAAGCTGAAGGCACAAGACGAACAAAGCAACATCAAGGACCAAGGCCACAAAGGTCGCACGGGCAACGAAGGTTGCCCCGGCAAGGACCCTTACTGAGGGCAGCCTCAGCAGCCCCAGCAAGACCCTTGCCGGGGCAGCTCGTCCACACCAGCTGAGCGGGCCACCTTCGAGCCCACGAATGCTAAGTAGACGCGTTGGGGCAGGGTCGAGGAGGCACCTCCGTGGTGGCATGCAGATCTTTGTGAAGACAAAGAACAGTCAAGATCAAATGAGGATAGGAAGGCAACAATCCTCGACAAGGTTCTTGCCGAGGAAACCCACGAGGCCCCCTGGCAAGGTCCTTGCCCGGGACGATGGCGTGTCGCGGCAAGACCCGTGCCGGTCCACCCGGCAAGGCCCTCACCAGGCCCGCGCCAGCAAGTCTCCACCGCTGATGTTCGCATGCAGTTGCCAGCCCAACCAGCTGGGCAGGCACCTCACTCCTAGGGAAAACCCTAGCAGTAGCGCTGGTTTTGTGCTCACTAGTAGCGCACGTAGGCACGCTACTAATAAGGCGCTACAGCTATTGCTCGGCAGTAACGCGTGCCTGCGCGCGCTACTACTAGGACAAATAGCTGTAGCGTTTTTTCACCCCCACGCTACTGCTAATGAAACTAGTGGCAGCGCGTTTTCTCTCCATCGCTACTAGTATTCATTTTTTATTTTTTTATTTTTAGTGTATTTATGCAGTTTTCTCTCCATCGTACAAATATTGTTACAATACCAGTTATGAGGTTTACATCATTATGTCCTGTGTGTCAAATGAAGGTGGATTAGGTTCAAGTGGAGGCAATATGTGGTGCATGTCAAAAGTACACTACTAATCCAAACTTGATCTAGTTTGGACTAGTAGTACTTTCAATGTGCACCACATGTTGCCTCCACTTGAATCTAATCTGCCATCACAAGCTATTTAATCATCATCATAGTAATTACCACCAACATTATTTATTTAATCACCACTAACACTAGCTAAGCATAATCATCATAGTCATTACCACCAACACTAGCTATTTTGTCATCATAGTAATAGTGTAGCACATTATCATCCTCAAACTCTTTTCTAGCTAGCTAATCACTCCTACTGCTCTCTCTTAGGTAAAATAACATAAAACATGTGTAGCTCTCCTCCTTGATCAAGTTGGAGCATGCAGATGAACCTGTCTCCTAATCGTGGGCTGCGCTTCTGTTTGCTGCCCCCTAGTACTTCTCTGCGCTCCCCCATCACATATTTGGTCTAGTCTTGCACTATTAAGCATCCGTCGCTAATCTTGAATGCACTACAGTAATATGTAGGATATCTTGGCCGTAAGCTAATAATACTCATGGTACCTTTAGTCTCGATCCTATAAGGCACAACATTCAACGGGACTCCCTGTTGAAGAACATCGTATGGTAACATACTTAGCAATGAAGTTTAGCTTCAAAAATAATGTATGGAAAAGATGCACTCAGGACAAATATTAAAAATCTTACCATCCTTCCTAAATAGATGTGACAGTAGTTCAGTATGAACACTATTGGTCGCACGTTTTTAGTACTAACATTTCTAAATGCAGGAAGAAAATTTGTCTTGACAGTATGAAGATCCGCAAGACATGAAACATAATGACTGAGCTCCTCGCAGTTGAGTTCAGCCCCGGCACAGTATACAGTCATGTCTACCAAGCGCTGGACATGTTTGCTTGCACCGAAATAAGCTATCAATAGAAATTAATTGTCAACTATTTTTGAATAAACAATATCAAAGACATAAATATGGTTGAGAAACTCACATTTTGGTATAACTGGAGGCGTCTGCACATCGACCCAAATGTCGGTATTACCTTCAATATCATCTTCCGGACGAATATAAAAGGTGATAACCATATCAGGCTCAAATGCATAAGTCTTGCATAGTGCTCGCCATGTTTTGCATCCAAAATAGGTGTAGTCGTCTAAATTGTATAATTTTGTGTGGAAAATATAACCATGCTCGGTCTTCAAGTAAAATTTCTTTACCTCCAAAGTACGACTACAACCTATCTTATCCAGTACAAAAACTCTTGCATGGCAGGGGATACACTAGTAGAATAGTAAAAACAAATTATAAGTTGAAGCAAATGAAGCATATGTCATGCTTAATTATGAAAAAATACTTGTAGTTGTGACTTACTGTATCCACTTCAAAGTTCTCGTCCAGCTTGATGCTAAAGCGCCTATCATCATCTAGGAAGATTCCGTCGCACACGTCGCGCTTGTCTTTGCAGTATTTGCAAATACCAAAATCCTTTTCGTCGTTAGACATTTCCTATGTTCATCGTTAAAACATTAATTGAAAATCGATCAAAGACAACTACCAGGATACTCAACACACAAATCCTGGGCACTCGATATTTCCTACATATTCTGGCACAAGTCATGCCAAAATTCAGGGAAAAATCCGGCATGACCTTTGCTAAAATAGGACATATCGAGCGCCTGAAATTTGCCGGAACAGAAATGAATCAACACTCCGGCAAAACATAGGCCACTCGGAGGTGTAACCTGCAAACATGACCGGCCACTTGGGCAAGCACATATCCTATTTGAGCAACACAAGATATACATTTCAAAATATCTTATAGGACTCAAATTAGCATGCATTGAATAAGCAAAAGTAAATGATCTCATGCGTGTTCATACATCGTCGAATATTATCACTAATACATCCCGAATAGTGTCATACATATAACATAACTAATACATCAAAAACCCTAGCACACGACGGGTATCGGCGCGTGCGGTGGACGCCCACAGAGAAGGAACCATCACGGGATCATAGCTCTAGTGAGATCCCTGGAGAACCTGCCAGGTATTGGAGAACCTGTGCTCCAACGCAAACAAGTAGCAACGGACGTGCGCGTCCTCCTCACTGACACGGTGACGCACCACCTCCGTGGGGTCCTCGAGCCTCTGGACCGTCACTGGCCCACGCGACCGCCACCAAAGATGGTTTGGGTCAACGACAGGCTGGCTCCTAACCAACCTGCGCCTCCCGGTAGGTAGCGCCTCCCAGTACCACCCCAGCATGGCCCAGTCCCGGACATGGCCCATCTGGTCAAGCAGGTGTCGTCCTCCACCGACTCGACGAAGGGGATGCGGGATAGGCATCGTCCACGTCGATGCGGGAAAAAATGCTTTAACTAAACAAATAGCAACAAGTTCTTACTAACTAGATCTATTAATTCAATTAGTTCTTACTGAAAATAAACTTACTATAAATAAAAATAAACTAGTGCCTAGCTAATTAGTACCTAGTTCTTACTAACTAATTAGTACGTAGGAACTACTGCCCTAATTAAATAGGGTTAATACTAATTGTAATTAACTAACTAGCACTAAAAATACCATAGGGTTCATACTAACTAGAACTAAATAGCTAGGGTTCATACTAAGCAAACAAGAGGGATCGGAAGGGGAGAGTGCTTATAGAGGGCGGGGAGAGAGATGGGGTCGGGGGAGACGGCGGCACCGAGGCGCGGCGAGGTGGGGTCGGGGGAGACGGCTGCGAGGATGGTCGAGGGAGACAACAGCGAGGCGGGGCCGGGGGAGACGGCGGCGAGGCGGGGTCGGGGGAGACGGCCGCAAGGCGGGGTCGGGGGAGACGGCGGCGAGACGGCAGCGAGGCAGAGGCGACGAGGGGGAGAAGAGAGAGTGGGGAATTGGGGGAGGAAGCAAAGGAGAGGGAATCAGGCCATGCGGGGGGTTAGGTGAAAATAGCTTTAACAGTAGCGTGGGGAGGAAAAACACGCTGCTGCTAAAATCCGTAGTAGTAGAGCCGTTTCTAGAAGAGTGCTACTACTATACCTAGCACGTCGGGAACGGTGTGGCAATTATAGTAGTAGCGCGTTCTATTCCTGCCGCGCTACTGCTAAGGGGGTAATAGTAGCGCGGTTTTCACAGACGCGCTACTGCTAATTAGCAGTAGCGCCTCATTTTAACACGCGTTACTGGTACGATTCTGTGTATAAGGTTTTCCCTAGTAGTACCTGCGTGGCAACATGCATCCCTTCGTGGAGGCTCCACCACCGTGCCACCTCAGCTGCCTGCCTGCCTACATGGCACTGCATGCACCGCTGGCGAGGGCGCGTGTCAAAGCTAGGAGGGGGCAGCGACGGACGGGACGGGCCTCACCCTCGTCCCTGATAAAGTGAAGGACACCTAAGCCCCACATTAAATGCGCTTTGTCCTGTAATGCTAGCTATAAGCTCATAACGCTGTAGCACTTTCCACCTCCTGTGTGCCACTGTGGCAGCCCCTTTCGCCTACAAAAGGAGGCCCATGGCGCACCAAAGAGGGATTCGGCTCTTTGGAACCTGGCAACACCCAGAGCTAGTTCAAGAGCTCAAGAACACTAAATACATCCACCAAAGCAGGATCTTAGGGTTTTACGCATCTGTTTGGCCCGAACCTGGGTAAATCCCCCTTTGTGCCGTCCACTAGTCCCTCTCTTCTCATGACCCCGCGCCCCGCAACCGTAGTAGGGATTCTTGTTATCCCATAGGTATCGTTTCACACCGACAGTACAGCACATGCTTAACATAGGACGGGCTGGAATATAGGACGGGCTGGAAACGGCGCAACGGGTTAACATGCCAGAAACGGACCGGAAGTAATTGAGGGCCGGAAAGGAGCCCAAGAACGTATGGGCCGTTAATACGCCAAAAGCTAACACGGGCTGGAAACGGCCCATGTGAATCACGGGTTGTTAACAGGTATAAAGAAATTTACTATTCATTATGGGTTAGAGTGACCATGGGCCTCTAAAGGGCCTAAAGATACGAAGGCCTCATATGGGCTGAAAGACATCATGGGCCATACATGGGCCGAAAGTGAAACGGGCTGGTGTTATATTCGACGGCCCACATGACATTGTTGGGACAATTTCCGATAGGCCCTAATGGGCGTGGGTTAGCGGGCTGTAAATGGGCTATATGCGAACAGGCCGTTGACAGGCTTTCCGTGGGTCGGCCCGCCACCTTTTGACCAATTCAAAAGGGTCGGCCTTTTCACAAGAATGGGCCTCTGTTGGGCCGTGCCACGTGTCAATGTATCATGGGCACCTTTAGTCCAATGAGTGGATGACGTCTGTCCCAACGGTGAGCCGACACGTGTTTCCTCAAGCGAATGATGATTTTACATGTGGAAAATCCCCATTGGTCGGGGCTATTAATGGGTTATCGGATCCAAAACCGGACCCGATAGCTTAACGGCATTCCGTTATGGTGGATGCCACGTGTCGGTCACCCTTGACGAAAGCACTTTTGTGACGCGCGATTTATCGTCATGGAAGTGGACACTTCCATGATGATAATTTTGATAATGTCATGGAACACTTCTACGACAGCACAGGTATGACTATCTTGATTCTGTCATAAAATCATCATGGATGTACATGCATGACAAAAAACGCGACCTACTGTGACAAACATGTATCATCACGAAAGTGTTTTTTTTGTAGTGAGGGGGTGTCCCAAGTAGGAGGAATCCTACTTGGGATTTCTTTTCCAATTCGGCCCCCCTTTCCATAAGTGCCGGAGAGGGAAGGAAAGGGGGGGGGAGAAGGAAGTAGTACTTCCTACTATTCCTTTCCCCTTCCCATCTTTCCGTCTCCCCCTTTGGCCGGCCCATATGTCGGGGCGCACCAGCCCCTTGTGGCTGGTGCATGTCCTCTCTTGGCCCATAAGGCCCATATCTTTTGTCGGGGTGCCCGGAACCCCTTTCAGTGACCCGATATGTACCCGGTACCCTCTGGAACACTTTCGGTGTCCGAATATTATCGTCCTATATATCAATCTTTACCTTTCGACCATTTAGAGACTCCTCGTCATGTCCGTGATATCATCCGGGATTCCGAACAACGTTCGGTCACCAAATCACATAACTCATATAATACAAAATCGTCATCGAACATTAAGCGTGCGGACCCTACGAGTTTGAGAACTATGTACACATGATCGAGACACCTCTACGATCAATAACCAATAGAGGAACCTAGATGATCATATTGGCTCCCACATATTCTACGAAGATCTTTATTGATCGAACCGTTATGACAACATATGTTATTCCCTTTGTCATCAGTATGTTACTTGCGCGAGATTCGATCGCCGGTATCTTCATACCTAGTTCAATTTCGTTATCGGCAAGTCTCTTTACTCGTTCCGTAATCCATCATCTTGCAACTAACTCATTAGTCACTTTGCTTGCAAGGATTCTTATGATGTGCATTACCGAGAGGGCCCAGAGATACCTCTTCGATACTCGGAGTGACAAATCCTAATCTTGATCTATGCCAACCTAACAAACACCTTCGAAGATACCTGTAGAGCATCTTTATAATCACCCAATTATGTTGTGACATTTTATAGCACATAAGCCATTCCTCCGGTATCAGGGAGTTGCATAATCTCATAGTCTGAGGAATATGTATTTGACATGAAGAAAGCAATATCAATAAAACTAAATGATCATAATGCTAAGCTAATGAATGGGTCTTGTCCATCACACATTCCAATAAAGATGTGATCCTATTCATCAAATGACAACACATATCTATGGTTAGGAAACTTAACCATCTTTGATTAACGAGCTAGTCTAGTAGAGGCTTACTAGGGACATAGTATTTTGTCTATGTATTCACACATGTATCAAGTTTCCGGTTAATAAATTCTAGCATGAATAATAAACATTCATCATGAAATAAGGAAATATAAAATAATAACTTTATTATTGACTCTAGGGCATATTTCCTTCAGTCTCCCACTTCCACTAGAGTCAATAATCCAGTTCACATCGCCATGTGATTTAACACTAATAGTTCATATCATCATGTGATTAACACACATAATTCACATCGCCATGTGACCAACACCCAAAGGGTTTACTAGAGTCAATAATGTAGTTCACATCTCCATGTGATTAACGCCCAAAGAGTACTAAGGTGTGATCATGTTTTGCTTGTGAGAGAAGTTTAGCCAACGAGTCTGTCACATTCAGATCCATATGTATTTTGCAAATTTGTATGTCTACAAAGCTCTGCATGGTGCTACTCTAGCTAATTTCTCCCACTTTCAATATGCATCCAGCCTCAAACTCAGAGTCATCTAGATTAGTGTTTAAAGCTTGCATCATCATAACCCTTTATGATGAACCCTTTATCACCTCCATAACCGAGAAACATTTCCTTAGTCCTCTAAGGATAATTTTGACTGTTGTCTAGTGATCTACTCCTGGATCACTCTTGTACCCACCTTGCCAAACTCATTGGCAAGGCACACAACATGTCTGGTACACAGCATGGCATACTTTATAGAACCTAATACTGAGGCATATGGAATAACTTTCATTCTCTCTCTATCTTCTGCCGTGGTCAGGCTTTGAGTCTTACTCAACTTCACACCATGCAATATAGATAAGAACCCATCCTTTGACTGATTCATTTTGAACATCTCCATAACTTTGCCAATGTATGTGCTTTGTGGAAGTCTTATTAAGCGTCTCGATCTATCCCTATAGATCTTGATGCCCAAAATGTTAGTAGCTTCACCGAGGTCTTTCATTCGAAAATTCTTACTTAAATATCCTTTTATGCTATCCAGAAATTCTATATCATTTCCAATCAACAATATGTCATCCACATATAATATCAGAAATGCTACAGAGCTCCCACTCACTTGCTTGTAAATAGAAGCTTCACCATAAGTCTGCACAAAACCACATGCTCTGATCACCTTATCAAAGCGTATATTCCAACTATGAGATGATTGCACACTTTGTTAGCACCTTTAGGATTGAAAAGACCTTCTGGTTGCATCATATACAACTCTTCTTTAATATCCATAAAGGAATGCAGTTTTTGACATCCATTTGCCAGATTTCATAATCATAAAATGTGGCAATTGCTAACATGATTCAGACGGACTTAAGCATCGCTATGGGTGAGAAAGTCTCATCATAGTCAACTCCTTGAACTTGTCAAAAACCCTTTGCGACAAGTCGAGCTTTATAGATAGTAAGATTACCATCAACATCAGTCTTCTTCTTGAAGATCCATTTATTCTCCATGGATTGCCGATCATCGGGCAAGTCCACCAAAGTCCACACTTTGTTCTCATATATGGATCCTATCTCATATTTCATGGCCTCAAGCCATTTATCGGAATCTGGGGTCATCATAGCTTCTTCATAGTTTGTAGGTTCGTCATGGTCAAGTAACATGACTTCCAGAACAAGATTGTTGTACCACTCTAGTGTAGATGATGCTCTTGTTGACCTATGAGGTTCATTAGTAACTTGATCTGAACGTTCATGATCATTAGCTTCCTCTCTAGTTGGTGTAGGCATCACGGGAACGGATTTCTCGGAGGACCTTGATATGTCTCCAACGTATCTATAATTTTTGATGTATTCATGACATATTTATAATATTTCTACATGATTTTGGTATGATTTGGTTGGAACTAACCCGGACTAACGTTGTTTTCAGCAGAACTACCATGGTGTTGTTTTTGTGCAGAAATAAAATTTCTCGGAATGCGCTGAAAACCAACGGAGATTATTTTGGAATATATATAAAATACGGGAATGAGAAGTTATTGGAGGGGAGTCCCATGGGACCCACAAGGGTGGAGGGCACCCCCACCCCCTAGGGTGTGCCCTTGTGCCTCGTGGACTCTCCGCAGGGACCCCTGACTTGTTCTCGATGCCAACCTCTCCTATAAATCCCCAAGCCTCCAGAAATTAACCTAGATCGGGAGTTCCGCTGCTGCGAACCTCTGTAGCCACCAAAAACCAATCGGGACCCTGTCCCGGCACCCTGTCGGAGGGGGGAATCATCACCAGTGGCCATCTTCATCATCCCAGCGCTCTCCATGACGAGGAGGGAGTAGTTCACCCTCGAGGCTATGAGTTTGATCTCAACCTCTCGTGCTCTTGATATGTCACAATCTTGATGTACCGCGAGCTTTGCTACTATAGTTGGATCTTATGATGTTTCTCCCCCTATACTCTCTTGTAATGGATCGAGTTTTCCCTTTGAAGTTATCTTATCAGATTGAGTCTTTAAGGTTTGAGAACACTTGATGTATGTCTTTCGTGGGATGCCCATGGTGACAATGGGGTATTCTATTGATTCACTTGATGTATGTTTTGGTGATCAACTTGCGGGTTTCGTGACCTTGGGAATCTATGCATAGAGTTGGCACACGTTTTCCTCTTGACTCTACGATAGAAACTTTAGGGCACTCTTTGAAGTTCTTTGTGTTGGTTGAGTAGATGAATCTGAGATTGTGTGATGCATATGGAATAATCATACCCACAGATACTTGAGGTGACATTGGAGTATCTAGGTGACATTAGGGTTTTGGTTGATTTGTGTCTTAAGGTGTTATTTTACTACAAACTCTAGGGCTGTTTAGGAATAGCCCAATGGATTGATCGGAAATAATAACTTTGAGGTGGTTTCGTACCCTACAATAATCTCTTCGTTTGTTTTCCGCTATTAATGACTTTGGAGTGACTCTTTGTTGCATGTTTATGGATAGTTATATGATCCAATTATGTTATTATTGTTGAGAGAACTTGCACTAGTGAAAGTATGCACCTTAGGCCTTGTTTCGAAGCATTGCAATACTGTTTACGCTCACTTTTACCACTTGTTACCTTGCTGTTTTTATATTTTCAGATTACAAAAACCTACATCTACCATCCATATTGCACTTGTATCACCATCTCTTCACCGAACAAGTGCACCTATACAATTTACCATTGTATTGGGTGTGTTGGGAACACAAGAGACTCTTTGTTATTTGGTTGTAGGGTTGTTTGAGAGAGACCATCTTCATCCTACACCTCCCATGGGTTGATAAACCATAGGTCATCTACTTGAGGGAAATTTGCTATTGTCCTACAAACCTCTGCACTTGGAGGCCCAACAATGTCTACAAGAAGAAGGTTTTGTAGTAGACATCAAGCTCTTTTCTAGCGCCATTGCCGGGGAGGTTAGTGCTTGAAGGTATATCTTTAGATCTTGCGACCAAATCTTTTTGCTTCTTATTTTCTCACTAGTTTAGTTTATAAAAGAAAACTACAAAAATATGGTATTGAGGTTGCCTCACATGCTTCATCTTTATAATGTCTTTCATGAAAATGATGGAAAGGAAAATTGTGCTCAAGTGCTAGAAGAAGAATGCATTAAAATGCTTGGCGCTAAATTTTTGAATGATGAGCATGATTGCAATGTTGTTAGTATGAATTCCTTGAATATCCATGATGCTAATGATATGCAAAGCCAAAAGCTTGGGGGTGCTATGTTTGATGAAGATGATATTTTTTGTCCCCCAAGTTTTGGTGAGCAAATTTATTATGATGAAAGCATGCCTCCTATTTTTGATGATTATATTGATGAAAGTGGGTTTGGAAGAGTGTCAACTTTAGGAAGTAGTGATCCCACAATTTTGGAGGGTGTTGAATGTTATTATGATAATTATGAAAGTGGATTTGGAGAGGTCATGACTTTATTTAGTGATGAATCCACTATTTCGGAAAGAGGTTCCAATTGATTATGAGAACAAAGTTGCTATATATGATGATTATTGTGATGACATGTATGCTATAAAGAATAATGATAACCATGAAACTTGTCATCTTGAGTTAATTTTTCAACTAGATTATGCCTCACATGATAGTTATTTTGTTGAGTTTGCTCCCACTACTATTCATGAGAAGAAATTTGCTTATGTGGAGAGTAAAAAAAATTCTATGCTTGTGCATCATGAAAATAATGCTTTATGTGATAGTTATATTGTTGAATTCATTCATGATGCTACTGAAAATTATTATTAGGGAGGAATATATGCTTGTAGGAGTTGCAATGATATCAAGTTTCCTCTCTATGTGTTGAAAATCTTGAAGCTATGCTTGTTTTGCTTTCCTATGCCAGTTGATTCTTGTTCCCATAAGTTGTTTGATCACAATATCCCTATTCATAGGAAGTGTGTTAGACTTAAATTAGCATCATTAAAATCATCATGCCTAGCTAAAAAGATATTAAAGAAAAGCGCTTCTTGGGAGACAACCCGATATTTAACCCTACTGTTTTTCTGTGTTCACATGATTAATATACTGTAGTAATCATGTTTTGTAGCTTTTGTTTCAATAAAGTGCCAAGTAAAGTCTTAAGTTTATTCTTTTTGAGGAAGACTAATAGACAAATTACTCACGTCCACCAATTTATTTCAGAATTTTTGGAGTTACAGAAGTATTATAGAGTTACACATTACTACAGACTGTTCTGTTTTTGACAGATTCTGTTTTCTATCTGTTGTTTGCTTATTTTGATGAATCTATGAGTAGTATCGGAGGGCATGAACTATAGATAAGTTGTAATACACAAGATATTACACCAATATGAATTTAGAATGAGTTCATAATAGTACCTAAGTGGTGATTTATTTTCTTATACTAATGGAGCTTATGAGTTTTCTGTTGAGTTTTGTGTTGTGAAGTTCTCAAGTTTTGGGTAAAGATTCGATGGACTATGGAATAAGGAGTGGCAAGAGCCTAAGCTTGGGTATGCCCAAGGCACCCCAAGGTAATATTCAAGGACAACCAAGAGCCTAAGCTTGGGGATGCCCCGGATGGCATCCCCTCTTTCGTCTTCATTCATGGGTCACTTTACCTGGAGCTATATTTTTATTCACCACATGATATGTGTTTTTCTTGGAGCATCAATTTATTTTATTTTGTTTTGCTTGCTGTTTGAATAATATACCAAGATCTGAAATTCTTAAATGTTAGAGAGTCTTCACATAGTTGCACAATTATTTGACTACTCATTGATCTTCACTTATATCTTTTGAAGTAGTTTGTCATTTGCTCTAGTGCTTCACTTGTATCTTTTAGAGCACAATGGTGGTTTTATTTTGAAGAAATTAATGAACTCTCATGCTTCACTTATATCTTTTAGAGCACGATGGTGGTTTTATTTTGAAGAAATTGATGAACTCTCATGCTTCACTTATATTATTTTGAGAGTCTATTAGAACAACATGTAATTTGCTTAGGTTATAAAACTAGTCCTAATATGATAGGAATCCAAGAGGGATATAATAAAAAATTTCATATAAAGTGCATTGAATACTATGAGAAGTTTTGATTCCTTATGATTGTTTTGAGATATGAAGATGGTGATATTAGAGTCATGCTAGTGGAGTAGTTGTGCACTTGATAGATACTTGTGTTAAAGTTTGTGATTCTCGTAGCATGCACGTATGGTGAACCGTTATGTGATGAAGTTGGACCATGATTTATTTATTGATTGTCTTCCTTATGAGTGGAGGTCTGGATCACGCGATGGTTAACATCTACCAACCCTTCCCCTAGGAGCATGCGTGTAGTACTTTGTTTTGATGACTTGTAGATTTTTGCAATAAGTATGTCAGTTCTTTATGACTAATGTTGAGTCCATGTATTATATGCACTCTCACCCTTCCATCATTGCTATCCTCTCTTGTACCGCGCAACTTTCGCCGATACCATACACCCACCATATACCTTCCTCAAAACAGCCACCATACCTGCCTATTATGGCATTTCCATAGCCATTTCGAGATATATTGCCATGTAAATTTCAATCGTTTCATTTATTATGACATGCTTCCTAATTGTAATATTGCTTTGCATGATCATGTAGTTGACATCGTACTTGTGGCAAAGCCACCTTTCATAACTCTTTCATACATGTCACTCTTGAATCATTGCACATCCCGGTACTCCACCGGAGGCATTCACATGGAGTCATATTTTGTTCTAAGTATCGAGTTGTAATTCTTGAGTTGTAAGTAAATAAAAGTGTGATGATCTTCATTATTAGAGCATTATTGTCCTAGTGAGGAAAGGATGATGGAGACTATGATTCCCCCACAAGTCGGGATGAGACTCCGGACAATTTTTTTTAAAAAGAGGCCAAAAAAGGGAGAAGGCCCAAAAAACAATAAAAAATGAGAGAAAAAGAGAGAAGGGGAAATGCTACTATCCTTTTACCACACTTGTGATTCAAAGTAGCACCATGATCTTCATGATAGAGAGTCTCCTATGTTCCAATAATGGGCTTCCTCAAAATGCCCTAGGTCTTCGTGAGCAAGCAAGTTGGATGCACACCCACTTAGTTTCTTTTTGAGCTTTCATACAAATATAGCTCTAGTGCATCCGTTGCATGAGAATCCCTACACACTCACATTGATATCTATTTATGGGTATATCCATAGCCCATTGATACGCCTAGTTGATGTGAGACTATCTTCACCTTTTTGTCTTCTCCACAACCAGCATATTCTATTCGACTATAGTTCTATGTCCATGGCTCACGCTCATGTATTGCATGAAAATTGAAAAAGTTTGAGAATACTAAATTATGAAACAATTGCTTGGCCAAAACCGGGGTTGTACATGATTTAAATATTTTTTGTGATGAAGAAGGAGCATAGCTAGACTATATGATTTTCTAGGGATACACTACAAAAATGACACATCCGTGACATTTTGGGCCGAACGAAAAACATTTATGTCATACTTATGACACTTCTATGACGATTATTGTGACAAAACCCAGTATCATCATAGATGTGGTGGGCTCCTACTTCTATGACATTCTTTGGGCCGTCCATGACGGAAAAAACCATGGTAGAAGCGAGGGCGAGGAAAATTTCGGGGAGTTCCCGGTTACGGTGGGTGGTCGGGGGCTGAGCGATGCGCGTTTCTCTCGTACATGTATGCATGTGTGTGCGAGGCGTTGGGCTCTAACTGAACGCAGGTGAGGCGTCACCTAACTAAACCCGAGTGATTGCACTACAGGCTACGTGTTACTGAACCTGAGCGATCGAGCGATTCCTTCGCTATTGCTGCTAACGGAAGCCGATCGATGCTGCCTCTGGATGAACAATGAGCGTTGCAGGGGTATTGGATGAACAATGAGTGTTGCGGTGGGGGGGTGGGTTGGATGAACAGTGAGCGGTGGGAGTGGATGAACACGACCTGTGGCGTTGCCTCTGGATGAACAGGATCCTGATCGATCGAGCCGGTTGGGGCTGGATGAACAGGACCCCATAGAGGGCTGGATGAACAGGACGACCCCGTGAAGCGCTGGATGAACAGTAGATGGTGGAGGGGTGGATGAACAGTAGCCTATGGAGGGGTGACTGAACAGGAGCCCGCGGAGAGGGGTGGTTGAACAGTAGCCGGTGGAGTAGCGCACGGTTGAGGCTGGATGAACAGGAGCCCGTGGATGAACAGTCGCAAGTGGAGGCTGCAGGAGATCGGCGGTGGATGAACAGTAGCCCCGTGGAGGCTGGAGGAGGTTGACGGTGGAGATGAACAGTATCCTGTGGAGTCCCGTTTGGCGGTACGCCACACCCCTCCCGATGAACAGGACCCCCGTTTCGACCATAGCGCACCAACACAAGTCCGTTTCGTCTGTTTTGCGGTACGGCACACCCCTCCCGATCAACAGGACCCCCGTTTCGATCGTAGGACGTCCGTTTCCTATGTTTTGCATACGCCAGACCCTTCCAAATGAACAGGATCCCGTTTTGAATGTGGCCAGTCGAACACAAGGCCGTTTCCTCCGTTCTGCGTTACACCATACCTCGTTTCCATCGCATGTTCCGTCCAAGCCCTCCCAATGAACACGACGACGCATTCTATTCCGACCAGCCGGTTGGCTCCCATGAACACGACGACGATGTTGTTTCTCCGTTCCGAACCAGCCATGTTCACGAGCCCTGGCCGTATGTATGCGCGAGTAGGCGTTAGAGACCTCGCCCGTATATACACACATGTGGCCGTATTTTCTTTCTTGCACACTGGCCGCTGTATGTATGTGTACATGCTACATGCACGCCTCTACTACGACACGTGCACGCCTCTACTACGACACGTGCGCGCCTCTACTACGAGACGTTCGTGCCTCTACATCCACCAGTATGTACATACACGCTCGCGACTAGAATGACAACGCTACGTACGCTTCGACCAGGTGGGTCTCGACTATTAGGCACTTCCTTGCGTGCAAAGATGTAGCTGGTGGGTCCCAGCAGTCAGGGGGCGAATCGTTTTTTTGGATGCATTTCCTTGCGTGCGAAGATGTAGCTGGTGGGTCCCAGCAGTCAGGGGGCGAATCATTTTTTCTTTTTGCCCGACGCAGTTCCTTGCATGCGAAGATGTAGCTGGTGGGTCCCAGCAGTCAGGGGGGAAATGTTTTTTTCATGAAATACAGTGGCCCATCCGGTGTGGCCCAGCTGTCAGGTGGAGGAATCATTATTTTCCGTGTAATAAGGAGGCACTTCCTTGCTGCGGCCGTGGACCATGCTGTCAGCCTCTCCACGTACAGTCCACTTCAGATGCATGTCGGTCGTTGACCACAATGACCAGGCCGCGCCGAGAGCACCAGGGCGGTGGACGACGGGAAGGCCTAGGAAGGGAACGAGACGGAGGCAGGGAAGACTCGGCAGTTGTATCCCACACGTCGGGGAGTACGACGGTACGAGGGTTTACTGGTTCGTCTGCCGTCACTAGAGAATAACATCAGGTGTTTGTTAGTAGAGGGAGGGCTAGGCCAGCGATGGGAGTACGGTGGGGCGGTGAGGCCTGCATGGCAGCATACCCGGCCGCGGGAAGGAGGGTGCAGGCAGTCCCATCGGCGCTTGTTTGAGCGGCTGGAGCAGGAAGAGCAGAGATTGAAGAAGCACGACGGCCGTTGGATGTAAATCCAACAGTCACTGCTTATGCGTCAACCTTTCTTTAGGAAAGCCTCAAATCTGTGGAAAATAGCATACAACCCATCTTCCATTATTTCTAGTAATGTACAACACATTTGCTAATTCTTAAGGTTTTTTTGGAGCCCATATTCCTTTTGTTAGCATTACAACCCATATTGTGGCGACGGTTAAAAAGTTATACGAAATTTTACATATTTGGGTGCGGTCAGAACTGTTTTTAATGTCGAAATTTCAAGTCACATTCAAACTCATTTTAAAAATAAATGTATATCAATATAAAATCCAACAAATTGTGCACGCATAAAAATCAATGCAATTTAAAATCTCGAAATGAAAAAAAGAATTTTGAAACTAATTGTCGGTTTGATGTGTTTTGAAAATGTACAACCGATTTCTCATTACTGATAGGCCATTTTCTTGGCCAACCGAATGAAGCTCTCCTCGTCTTGAAAGATTTGCAGCCCAATAGGCCTGACAAAGTGACTTACTTTGCAAATCACAAAAAAACTGGGCTGTGGCTGTGGGCCCATCTGCGGCCGTGGACCCAGCTGTCAGCCTCTCCACGTACATTACTTTTCTGATGGAAGTCGGTCATTAACCACATTGACCATGCCGCACCGAGAGCACCATGGCGGTGGACGACGGCGAAGCCTAGGAAGGGGACGACACGGAGCCGGGAAGACGTGGTAGTGGATGCCCACGCGTAAAGGAGTATGAGGGTTCACTGGTTCGGCTACGGTGTAAGGCTGCCATCGCCGCAAAATAACAGGGGAGTGGGTGAGTGGAGGGATGGCCCGTCCAGCGGTGGGAGTAGTATGGGGGCGGTGAGGCCTCCGCGGCAGCACAGCCGGCCACGGTAGGTAGGAGCATGCGGCTCGACCGGCGCTGCTTTGGGCGGCTCGAGCAAGAAGACCAGAGTTTGAAGAAGCACTATGGCCGTTGGATGGACATCGTACGATCACTGGAGCTAGAATCATTCATATATTGACTAAGTTGACAAAGCCCTCCGTCCCCGTCAACATAGAAGGCCCACAAGTCAGCCTCCCACTATGGTGGGTCCTAGCTGGCAGGGGGGTATTCATTTTTTTGTGCGCAATAAGAAGGCACTTCCTTGCGTGCGAAGATATAGTTGGTGGGTCCAACCTGTCAGTGGAGGGAACTTTTTTTCGCAAAATACAGAGGCCCTTCCAGCGGGTCCCAGATGTCAGGTGGAGGAATCATTATTTTGCGTGTAATAAGGAGGCACTTCCTTGTGTGCGGCTGTGGACCCAGTTGTCAGCCTCTCCACGTACAGTCGACTTCCGATGGATGTCGCTCGTTGACCAAGTTGACCATGCCGCGCCGAGAGCACCAGCGCAGTGGACGACGGCGAGGCATACGAAGGGAACAACATGGAGCCAGGGAAGACACGACAGTGGCTGCCCACGCGGTGGAGAGTACGAGGGTTGACTAGTTTGGCTGTCGTTGCCGGAAAATAACAGGAGGTGTGGGTGAGTAGAGGGATAGACAGGCCAGGGATGCGAGTATGATGGGGTCGTGAATCCTGCCCGCAGCACAGCCAGCCACGGGAGGCGGGAGCAGGCGGTTCCGACGACGCTGGTTTGGGCGGCTGGGGCAGGAAGATCAGAGACTAAAGAAGCACGATTGCCGTTAGATTGACATCTAACAGTGTGATGCTGGTAGAGTCGATTGTTGACTAAGTTTCTTTTTTGAGAAACCTTGTGTACGCATGAACTTAGTAGGCCCACAAGTCAGCCTCCAAATCTGTGGCAGACAAGATAAAGCCCATTTGCTATTTTTTTATAATTTACAGCCCATGTGCTAATTCTTATGTAATTTATTACAGCCCATTTTCTGCCCAGGACCACGGTCAAAAAGTTCAACCTTATTTTGCATATTTCGGTGGAGTCCGAACTGTTGTAATCCCGAAATGATGAACATTTTTTAAGAACTTATTGATTTGCCAAAAAATCGTTTTGTTTTTGTAAGCAAATAAGATGTGGGACAATTGAGTTGGTTTAAGGGAAAACCAATGGTAAAAAATCAGCGTTGGGTTGGAAAAAACAACAAAAATAAGGATGTAAATATGGAAAGGGAATTTTATGTGTTTTCAATATAATGATACGTGTATATGAACTAGTAAAACTATAGGTAGAGATTAGAAAATGGATGTAGGACATGCGTTTCAATAGGAAAATAGAACTGGGCTGTGTGTTTGATTCAGTAAAAAAACTGCCTGCGGATGTTGTAAGACAAAATATAACTAACACTTGCGGGCCAGAGGCCAGTAGATACCTGCTGGATCTTTGTGCCCCGTTGTCGTCATGGTCTAGGCCTATTAAAAACAAAACCAAGCCTGGGCAGTCTACAGCCCAGTTGAAACTTGCTCGACCTGAAAAAACAATATACTGTCTGGAAAAAAATGAAAAAACAATAGACGTGCTGAATAAACGAGAGAATTCTGCAAGTACAGACTGATAATTGGGATGCAGTAGGGATATTGTTTTTTCATGGTGATAATAAGTGCATGCACTTGTTTCAAAATAATTGGAGAACTGGGAATTCGAACGGCAGGTGCTTATGCTACCCATCAAATAAAAATCAGGTGCCTGAACATTCATTTCAAAACAAATGATTCAGCTTTATATCCGCGTCGACCCTCAGCATGATGGTTGGAAGCAAATGCAAGTTCATACCAAAAGATCGTTAACAACTATACCAACTCGCGGACGACAAGGTAGTACAACTACCAATACCAAACTAACTTATAATCTTTTTACTCCTGGCCCTAGTGATCGTCTGGTACTAAATCTTGCAGAGGACCAGCTCCCGCTCCTTCTCTTGCTCCCGGTCCCTGAGGTGGTACTGTTGCATCACCCAGTTGGTCCTCTTCTGGTCGAAGTTTTTGTTGGTCACCAGAACCTTTGTGCTACCCGTCTGCCGGCCGTTGATCATCACCGGCAAGGTGTTGCTGGTCTTGTGCCACATCGCATGCATGTCGCACTCCGACTGGATCTTGCGACGCGTCCACGTGCCACTTTTGAACGCCCTGGAATTGCGCTGGAAGATATGCTTTCTTAGGCCACTCTATGTGATACCTGCAGTATTGTCGAATACAGGTTTTAGTGTATGTAGTTTGCATTTTCATAACATCTTTGGCATGTTGCAGTCACTTGTTTCACTTTTTATTAACTGTCAAATTGTAATTGTTTCACTAGGTCTGCGTCTAAAAAGAAAAATAGAGCTATAAACAAAGGAATATGTTTGTGCAAGTAGACGGCCGATCGGTGTCTTACCTGGAAGTTTCTCAGGTTGGGTGTAGCATATGCCGTGCTCGCTGTCTATGACTGGTATGAACAAATTGATGAGAGCGCGAGGTCTCGCACTGTCAGCTCTCACTTTGGCCTCGAGGTGCTCGATCAGCTCCTGATCCATGGGATGAAACTTGATGCCAGCCGGCAGCACCGGCCAATCCTTCTTCGACTTGCATCAGTAATTCCAGTTATATGGTACTCAATGTATGATCAATCGACTGTTTTAAGTGAATGATGAAAGATTTCAACAAATAAGTGGTACTCCAAATCTGAAGTCCAGAATACCCGAACACGCCACCGAAATTCTTGTGTCACCTCATGCGCAGCGTGTTGTCACGTCAATTCAATGTGTGGACATGATGATTTTTTTTTGAAACTGGACATGATGAGTAACATATAGCAATCATGATGTTATGCTCATAATATGTATTCTAACAATCATTAGATGCCAATTGTTCTCATATCAACTCTAACAATAACATGTGTGGTCAAAAAAATCTAGGAAATGAGAGGAACATATACTTCCTCCGTCCCAAAATAACTGTCTTAAGCTTAGTACAACTTTGTACAAGAGCTAGTACAAATTTGAGACACTTATTTTGGGACGAAGGGAGCAGCAATGATGTGGTTATAGACATACTATCTATTCTAAATTTGTAACAATGAACAGGTAGTCGTATTCATAAGGTAAAGATGAGATGAGATAGAACAATTACATGATGATAGATTCCACTAGTATAGGCAGCCAATCTGTGTGTCGACCGCGTAAACGATGCCATCATGCACTATAGCATCATACAGAAATGTTGCCTCAACAGGATTGATGATGAGCCATAACCATGTATGGCGACTGGATTCCAGATAGACTAACCCCATGTTGAACAAGGCAACGAGCTTGTAATCCATGTAGTCTTATGATGGTGTGGGCACTTCGCAGATTACAACTTTCAGCAAACAGAGGTCGAGCCAAAAGCTTGACGCGTCTCGTGCATAGTCGGAAGGAGTGTCCGGCAGGCTGCGAGGCTCGATGGTGGCAGTATCCAACGATGGAAGGGTGATCTCTCGCTGGGTGTCGATATCCACGAGACGCCATGGACTATCGGATCGGTGGATGAGGACGATCCAGTTGGCCTTCATGCCCGCCCAGTAGTGGCCGCGCATGAAGGACATGTGGACGGGTACTGGTAGCATGTCGAGGGGCACCACGGAAACCTCCGTAGGATCGTCAAGTCGGTGTCTGGGCCACCTGCGAGGATCGGACATCAGCAAGTAGGGTGTCTTGAAAAGAGCCGGCCAGTTGCAAACGAGTAAACGGTACAAAGACACCGAGCATGCGGCCAGACGGACGGTGCTGAGTAGGTCCATACGATTACAGATCTGCTCCAAGAGAATATCGGGGAGGGAATTCCAATTGCGGCTCTGCGTGTCAGTCGGTTCTTCCATTGGGGTTTTCGGTGCCTGCGAGCCAGTGGGGAAGTGGATTCGGGCGGGCGAGCGAAGAAGCTTCTCCTCGTGTGGCCGAGCAGTGAGCGGGGGGATATGGTACGCGCGAGCTACCAAGGAAGATGGCACGAACGGGCGAGTAGTGAGCGGAGGTAAATGGCGTGCGGGCGACAATGGCGAAGAGAGGAGGAAGAAGAATAGAGGAGGAGGAAGAGTGGAAGACGGGGAAGAAAGTGCATTAAATCTCAGTTCTACTAGTACTGCTACCAGGATATACCGACCTTCGGAGTGTAAATAGTTACACCGATGACATGTGGGTCTACCACAAGAGGGCCCATATGTCAGTTAATGGAGGACAGAGGTGCGTAAGCGTATTTGCGGAAGCGTGTTCTACTGGCAAACATGATGGCAGTACTGGGTAAGGCTGATTTAGTAACACCAACATGCTGGTTCAGCTTATTACTTACGTGTCCCATCTGCTGCAGCGTGTATTGTCACTTCACTGCAAAGAGTAGTTGAATATAGTTCTCTCTGACCGAGATGGGGAATAATGGATTGCGAAGACTTCCTTTCTACAGTATCCCTATGCCTCTACGCTCATTTCACTCATTTTACTCCATATTTGTGAATAGAGGGAGGCTTTTACTCCGTATTTGGGAACAGAGGGAGTATCACCAGATGGAGGGAACAGAGGAAGCTTGAAATATGAACATGTCAATGGGACGGAGTAAGCCCCATGCATGCATGCATGCATGCAACATGCAACACTCACACATACACATGGACGCACGCAACACTCACGCACCCATGCGGCACACAGCACACGACACAACACACACGCTCATGCTCAAGTGCTCAACCTACTCCCTACGTCCGTGAGAGACTGTACATTTAGAGATTTACACATTGACTAGGGCATAATTAACGCCCAAAAGTACCAGACTTATGTGTGCATGTGGACATTGAGAGAAGAAGATTAAATGAAGGCCGTTGCATGCTGTAATTAAGGATAGACATGTAGCCTATACCTAGAGCACAAGTTGGTGCATTAGTCAATCAATATCGATTTAGATTAAAGGCTAAATGCATTGGAAGTGTAGATGTACATCATGTACTACACTCTTTGTTTTTTAGCCGATGTACACTCTTTGTTGGAAGACTGAGGGAGTACACGTGCATGCACTCACATACACAGCCAGGGTGGTTCGCGCGCAAGGGTTGGACTCCTGCCACGCCTGCGTAAAGTTTTGTTTAACTTATTTCTTTGCTCTGCCAACTGACAGGTGGGACCCAAAAAACAGGTGACAATTTAACCAGTCAACAAAGTGCCACGTCGACTATGTGGCCGGTCAGTAGGGTGCAATACGGTGCTCTACGATGAGCTAGTGATCGTATAATCACCGTAAAACTATATATAGTGACCGTAAAGAGCGTATTGTTACATACGTTAACCGCCAGTATATTTTTCTCATTTCAAATTAAGCCATATTAATTAGGAAGGACGCAGTACGGACTACTAGTACTAGTACTGCTTTGATGTGTCCCGTCAACTCGCCGAACAAGGAGAAGCTTGCTTACTACGCCTCTCCCTCGCCCACGCGCGCGGTGGTTCGCTGGACGAGGAGAGGGTTTTGAGTCTTTTGACTACAGCGCCCTCTCCCTCGCCCTCGCGGTGGACGTGGAATAGTTCAATCGGTGTCAGATTGCCAGAAGCATATTGTACTGTAGTATCATCATTGTTGGACCTTTCGAAGAGGTGAAGAGCCAAGTGCAAGGTTCACATGAGTACGAACTGTTGAACATCCCGAAGAGGCAAAGAGCCAAGTGCAAGGTTTTATAGGAGTTGTCATCCTAGTAGGAGTGTACTACAACTATAGTGAACGATGCTACTGTATGATGTCGCCACGTCACGTATATCCAAAGTTGTGCCACCTTTTTTCTCAAAGAGCGTGTCGGAGCCCGTGCAACAACCACACAAGTTGCACGTACACATAACACATTTACTAGTAATAAATTCTAAAGGAAAAACGCCAGTATGCCACACAAGTTCATCTCCAATTCATGTGATAAATTTGTGCACGACTAGTCTAGATATATTCACAGCGCTACCGTTCACAATCACCGTACTCCACTTACAAGTTATAGATGGGCTACATGTCCTCCTCCAGGTTCCAGTCCCAGGTGTTCTTCATGGATGGCACGATCCATAGCGGTGGGCAACGGGAATCATTGTCACAACTTTCTAGTCCGGTTCTACATGATGGAGACTCATCCAAGCTGAAGCGACATAAATCAGGGATACCGTGTCCCAGCATGTCATCCATGCTGCGGTGCGCACTGAAGGCACAACCATGCTTCATGAACGGCAGGCCTTCTATGTCGTGCACGGAAGGTGGCATCCGCTTCACAATGGGGTAGCTGTCTCCGATGAAAAGTGAGTACTCACCAAGAGTGTTCCTCCGCACCCACGTAGCATCACGGGGGTCGAACTCGGTGTCGTTCATCTCATACACGCGACATCTCAGATCTAGACACATGGTGACGTACATAGTCAAGGTCCATGCATAATAATGTTGTGCTCAAGTATGGCGGTCAGTAATACTATGCAGCAAATAGTACTACTCCGGTATAGAGGAAGTAAAATAACCGGCTTATTATATATAGCCACGCTTGGCTACATGGATGAGATAGTAAGACATGGAAAAACAAAAATGGTGGCAACTAGTGGGTTCAAGTCTTCAAGGGCCTAGCTAGCTATACGCGTTCTCCAAGGTAAAAAGTACTCCTACTAGTACTACTATGTATACTACTAGTACAACAATGAAAGAGAAGGCGAGAGAGTTAAAAAATGGAATACCTGGGGTAGATGGTGACGGTCCGATCTTGGTAGATTGTGTGACCATGTTGCACATCAGTGGTACCATGGGTAACGACTGCTAAGATAGTTGATCCCAATATGCCAAAGTCAGCTACGAGGTTCCATGTTAGACCGAATCGCGGATGCAAATGCACAACCAGGATCGGCGATCTTATTTAGATCGGGGGATGACTTGTCCCTGCAAAATAATGGAGTACTGTTAGGGATGCAAATGATGGTTTGTGCATTCCGTTTGTAATCTCCCGTACCGTAGAATGGCAAGCAGATGAAACAAGTCCCATGGCTTGTCACCGCGAAGATGCGGCCTAGATGGCGCACGTCGTCTTCGAATGTGTAGGGGTACAAATCTGCCGCCACCAACATGCGCCAGCCTCTGACGTTACTGCCTCTTGCATTGATGGCATTCCTTATGTCGAACACCGCGATGAGATAGTAATCATTGTAGCCGTGTCGCTTTGTCAGCGGGTCCGCAATTGCTATCTTCTTCAATCTCATGTACGCACCATCATACGTATTCAAGCCCAGCCAGTCTGGAAGGCCGATCCCAATGGTGGAGAA
Organism: Triticum aestivum; assembly: GCF_018294505.1. Lineage (NCBI taxonomy): Eukaryota > Viridiplantae > Streptophyta > Magnoliopsida > Poales > Poaceae > Triticum > Triticum aestivum. The sequence goes on along the minus strand of NC_057798.1, from coordinate 55,405,769 downwards.
GGGGTCTACCGAAACGGCCGCACTACTTTGGATGTTGTGCAAAATGATGGTGGTATCCAGCTGGAGGTATGCAAGCCAATCTTTGTTGGCACTGACCCAGACCTATATATAAGATGGTGGGCAGCGGAGAAATTACGGAATGAAAATGGAATAACTAAGCACTACATGATCAAACTCCATTACTGACCTGCTCATCGGACAAAATCCAACTACCTCTCAACGTCGGCAACTCTAGCAGAGTCAACGTGCAACCATGGCCAGGGAGCGGTGGACTGTTTGAATGATTGTCCCATAGAAGAACCTTCTCCTCGAGGACGCATGGAAGAACAACAAGCATGGCTTTTTCCCAAGCCTGTTTAAGCACCGTCTTGAAAAAGTTAGTGCAGGAAGCACCGAGTCTTGCGGTGGTGAAGACGTCGGAGCGGCGTGCGATTTCTCCCAGAGGATTGTCGTCCAAGGTCACCCAGCTTGGACGAGGAGGAGAACCGCCTGGCGAATCCATGGGAGCAGCGACGAACTGCCTTCTCTTCGGGGGGAGGGGCACTGGTGAGGAGGAGATAAGAGCGTAGTAACTGCAGGGCCTCGTCCCTTCCAACTATAGATCGTTCCTTAGGGAAGGGGTGAGGCTATTATTTACTACTAGTACTAGCATTATGGAACGTTATGGGATTGCATTATACTGTAAATAATAGCAGTAGTAAGAAATTTTTGGCACTAGGTAGTAGTTTTTGGCATGGATTAAGAAATTTTGGGTATGTTTTTGCTATTTTTTGTACATGCCAACTAGTGTCAAAAACGTCTTACATTATGTGACGGAGGAGTACGTTCTACTTTTTCTCAACTAGTAGTGCGATGTACTATACTTCTAGTCTAGTGTAGTCTCGTATAGTGCACCAGTTTTGAACTCTTGAATCTCAGGGCCAAGGAGATACAGTTGGAAGTGGAGGGTACTACTGTTCTCTAGAAACATCGCTGTACTATCAATGTAGGGAAAGTACACCTGCATAGTGGCCTAGTGGGTACTCTCGGTGCTCTATTCAGCCGCTCCTCTCACATAGTTAGCCTACTCAGCCGCTCCTCTCACGCACACACTAGCAGCCTATTTATCAGCGACGGTTACTGTGGGGGTAGAACATTTGAGTTATTTGATACAGCGAGACTAGGCTTTTCGCATCCATTTGTGGAGGTGTAATGGATCTCGTCGAACTTTGTTAGTAGTTCCTTCTTTATGAATGAGATGAAGCAAAGCTTTTGCCTCCGTTTCAAAAAAAACAGGTCAAGAGGAATTTCTTTTATAGTAGAGCCGATAATGGAGTGAAGTCCATGCGTGCAACGCCACAATCTACAAAGTAGTAGTAGAGCACTTTACATACAGAGCCATATTGCACAGTTCCCAATGCCCCGCCAGGCTTTTCTGGCTCCTTAGGCTTAATTGGGAGGCGCTAGGTTAAATATGCTACTAGCTGATGAGGAAGCTGCAAGCGAGGTGCGGCTAGGGCGAGCACGCGAGCCACGGGATGCTGGGAAGGAAAACCCGTTCACGTGGCTAGGCTATCCAGTGCACCCAGATTGTGGTGCCCCACGTCTGTTTGACTTCAATACTCAAACTACCCGTGTAAAATATTGGCTCACAGCAAAGTTACTATTTAAAAAAAAGGTTGTCGTGCGTTCGGCCGTTATCGAACCCACAAAACGAGGTATACACTCCCGCGACCACTAGTAGTACTCATTGGAGTACAACGCAACCTAGAATCTCCTTTTGTCGCTAGTAGTACGTACATTGTTCCTTACAAGAAACCCCTAATAATGCAAGAAACCACTAAAATGCCAAGAAACTACTACCACTTGCATACGTGGCAGACTTAAGATAAGACTACCTTATCAACCATTGTACATGCTCTTACCAACCAGCCCTACCAAGAAACGACTACTCTACAAAGTGTCGTTATAGGCACATTTCAATCCATGACGCTGTTTGGATACATTTGTTGTCAATCTAACCCTGCCATCTAAACACCACTTTGGTTAGAGTTAGTTCAGGGTTAGAATCTAACTCTAACCTCTGACTGGGCCCATGTCGCCCATTAAGTCAACGCCTTCTATTCAACTAGGCATTATGACTTGTGGGACCTACAAGTCAATCTGCACAAAAATCCCCGAGTGACCTCCTACCTCCGGCCCATCCACCTAGTCATCCTCGGCCATGGGATGCAGCTACTGCCGCCAGCAGAAGGCGAGGTCAAAACCGCCGGCGGTGCGGAGCCCATGTTGCGGCAGCCCGGATGCCAGCTCCGTCTGGTGCTCGCGGCCGCTAGCTAGCCAAGATAGCTCCATATAGCTGCTTGTCTGCAAGGTTTGCTAGCTAGATGGGCACAGCAGCGCGGCGGCTTGCTCGCGCGCGCCGCGCTAAGGTTAGCCATCTGGATCGAGCTAAGGCCAGCGCGGCGGCTTGCTAGCTCGTGAGTCACGCTCGGGCTAGCCTGCCAACCCGTGCGGAGGCCAGCACGGCGTCCGGCCCGTCCGGCAGAGCGGCGGCCAACTCGCTCATCATCGGCGCCACCGACGAACATGCATTAGTACTGTTTGAAGTAATGTTCAGGAAAAATAATGATTTGAGGGGGAATAACAGGATAGAAGGTCAGATGTGGGTCCCTCGTGTCAACGGTCAAACAAAATGTGTTCGTTTAAGATGCCTCGTCAGCACAGACATGTGGGCCAATCCTGTCATAAATGGGTTTAAACGAACCTAATCGGTAGGAGTACTAGGTAGTAGTTTTTGGCGTGGATTAAGAAAATTTGGGTACATTTTTGCTATTTTTTGTACAATAGATTCTTCCTAGGGCTGGTTGAAAGTGCTACTTTTTTGTTAAATACTCTACATATTGTAAGTTGGAGTGAAAGTTAAGCTTTGGAAGCCAATAAGCAAGGCTAGTTACATAGTGCATATGTGTACATGATTGAAAGTAAATATCAACCATGAGTGACTAATATCTTGATGGAAAACTCAAAACTATGGAATACTAGGAAAAAATGCATGGTTGGAAATACTAGCAATGTTCATGTGCGTTGCAACGAATCATAATTAGAATAATACTTATTCACAAACTTGATACAAAACACTCTAATTTTGATATACAAATGTCACTAGAGATATATTATGTTTCAATTAAAATATATTCCTTGGGCTGTTTTGGTGAGGTTAGGGAGAGATGTGGTTGGTTTTAAGATACTAATTATGGTTTTTTTTTTGCAAATTGGTAGACAAGTGGGATGTTTGTGAGAAAAGGCAACAACTTACCTCACAGTCATTAGATGTAGATCTAATGGTCAGAAACAACGGATGGTAGACACACCATCATCACCAACTTAGGGGCTGTTTGGTTCTAGGCCTAGCGTTGCCACACTTTGCCACACATTTTTGCCAAGCTTGCCTAAGGTTAGTTCATCAAAATGAAAGCCACAAGTTGGCAAGCCTAAAGGAATCTTGCCACACTCTTTGTGTGTATGCCATGTTGTTCCCAAGTATGACTTGCCAAAGGTGTGGCTGGAACCCAACACTTGCCTAAATTGGTCAAACTTGCCTAACCTTAGGTGTGGCAATCTTTGGCAAAGTTAGTCACAAACCAAAAAACCCCTTAGTCTTCTGTAGGAGTACTAGCAAGATCCATGCATTGCACGGAACATCAAGATGCATTTTTTTATAAAACACTTGTTGTGATTGACCCTTGCAAGAGTAATCCCATGTGTAAAAACTAATGATATCTCAAGAAAATGAGATAAGGTGAATGTAACGACCGGTTTTCTAGGTATGAATTTCGAAGAAAATGGCGTTTGTGCTCACCAGCCCTAGGATTACTGTTAGCTGATGAGGCACCAACTTGATACAGAAACTCCAAGCAAAAATACATAATATGTAGTACAAGTCCATTCTGGCCTATGAGTACAACACAAGGTTGCTAGTGGTTGATGGCGGAAGCGGTTTGTGGTTCATTAGCGTCTATGGGGCTCCATTTCCCACAGGAACAGCTGACCAGGATAACTCCTATCTTCGCGAGGCTGCTAACATCATTGCGTATGCTCCGGGGCTGTCATCGCAACACTCCTCTCCATGCAGGAAATCTGGCCAAGACAATAGCCAGGGAAAAGCCAGTGAGTACTTTGAATGTACTCGCAAACATTATGAACACATGTATAATATATCAGATGATAATCATGCTCAGAATTATTCTATAATCACAACGTCAATCACAAAAAAAACCATGATGCACACAAACAGGTTATTCAAAACTTGAATATACAATAATAGAGTAGGAATAGAATGCACCGATCGGGTGTCTGAAGCGACGCCTCGAAAGGATAATAATTTAAAGCATGCCACAGTCGGGCGTCTGAGCGACACCGCATAAAGGGCTTATAAGTGATTTAAATAACAAGCATGCCACAGTCAGGCGTCTGAGCGACACCACATAAAGGGCTTATAAGTGATATAAATGACAAGCATGCCGCAGTCGGGCGTCTAAGCGACACCACATAAAGGGCTTATAAGAGAATAATTACAGTGAATATCAAGGAGCTAGAACTGTCCTAGGGATACCAAATAATTCAAATAATATAACCGGTTAGTCCACAGTAATAATAATCATAATCATCATATGTCACAGGTCATAATGAATGTTCTTGTTTAGCAGTTTTTCCTCTGAAGACCGACACTGAGACCGACACTTGACCCATCCCAGATTGTAGTCCTTAACCATGGACACAGCTATTCGAATAGATATAATCTCTGTAGAGGGTGTACTCTTTACCCACAAGTAACGGATTCCGTTAGTCCATCGGGACTAATTCCATCTACGTTCTTTTAATTGAAAACAAACCTGACCGCACACACCAACCCGACTTACCGGTGTCTGAAATCACCCACGACACTCATTAAGAAAAACTCTAAGTGGGGAGGCTACCCCCTCAGCTACAACCGGAAACATCCATGCCCCCAGACCAGGTGGCATGCCTACCGGATGCAACCGGTATCTTCCACCATGGACTCTCTGTACGGTGTGTGCTAGAAAGGGGTTGACAACTTACTAAACCGTACCGACCTATGGCAGGGACCAGTGGTAGTACGAAACAAGTATGGGGGTTACTAGACCAAGACTCGATCTACGATCAACTCAGGAGGTTTAAGTATTCCCTGCATGCACTAATAGAAAAATGACCTAATATGAGACACGTTAGTGCTGGTTTGATTTTGAGCCGGCACTAATGTGTCCAATAGTGCCGGTTCCAATGGCTAGCCGGCCGTCCTCATTAGTACCGGTTCGTGGCGAACCTTTAGCACCGGTTCGTGCCACGAACCGGTACTAAAGAGGGTGGTGGCAGGGTGTTGTCAGTCTGGGGCCCGTCCAGCACCTTTAGTACCGGTTCGTGGCACGAACTGGTACTAAAGGTCGACGTACATAAACCCTTCGTCCCCCTGAGCCACTCTATTCTTCCCCTTTCCCCTCACTTCCTCTGTTCTTCCCCCTCTCTCCTCGACCTCCTCACATATTTTGCCCAAAATTTGTCAAGATTTGAAGGCCCCCATCCATTCAAATGATCACAAAGGTTAGCAACTTTGTCCTTTCAACACTCATTGCTAGATTAGCTCTTGCAATGCTTTGTATAGTGATTAATTTGGGAGGAATAATTATATTTGCTAGTATTTGATTTATATGCAATTTGAGCACAAAAATAACACTTAGTTTGCATATGTGGGTGTGGTTTACTTAGTGCCTTCTAAATCTCCGTCGTAGCCACCGTCGATCGCCCGCACCGTCCCGTCGCCGGCACCACCTTCTAGTGAGGCTCTTGTTCATGAATGTTTTACATTACCAAATTGATGTTTATGTTATTTGGATATATAGTTACTCGTAAAATTATCTTACCCGTACGTTGTTTGTTATACATAGTGCCATGGTTTTGATATCCATCCCCGTCGCCCCTCGTCCTTGTTATGATTCAGATGTGGTATATTCTCTTTTAAAACTAGTTGTTTCATTTCGTGTTTATGACAAATTATGCCCATCAAGTTGACATAGATATTTTTATCTAGGAGGTATGTGAACCGGAAATTCCAACCGACCCTATTGTCGAGAGGTTAAATTTAGTTGAAACAGAAAACTAGTATTTGAAAGGAAATTTGAAAAGAATTGAGGGGGAGAAGATGGAATTGGAGTTGCATGTTGCCGATGTCATCGATGATCACAAGATCAAGATGGAGAAAATGAGGTTGAAGATTAGAAAGATTAGGAAATATGCCATTGATAGTGTGGCTTGGTATCATTATGTTGTTGGATCAATTGTTACCTTAATTGCGATCTTCATCGCATTTGTTGTTGCATTTAAATTCTTTAGCTAGAGAGTTATTTGTATGTTGCATTTAATTAAGTGTTGTATATGAACTTTATGTATGAACTTGTATTAATTTGGTCTATTCAGTGTTGTGTAATGAAGATGAGCCGACAATGGATGTATGATGACAGATGCTCTCCCGAGTTCATTAATGGCGTGCATACTTTTCTGCTTGCCGCTGAGGCAAACAAGCGGGTGGATGGTTTTATGCCTTGTCCATGTGCTAGCTGTAAGAATGGTCACAGTTACTCTATGTCAAGAACCATTCACGTCCACCTATTTGAGTCCGGTTTCATGCCCCACTATAATGTTTGTACCAAGCACGGAGAAATAGGGGTTATGATGGAAGACAATGAAGAAGAAGAGGACGACGACGGCTATCCTGGCCATGGGTTCCCTGAATACGATGATACAACAATGGGGGAAGAAGCTGAGCCGGCAATGCGGGAAGAAGCTGAAGAAGAGGCATCAGATGAGCCCGCTGATGATCTAGGTCGGGCCATTGCCGATGCAAAGAGAAACTGCGCAAGTGATCTGGAGAGGACGAAGTTGCAGCGCATGTTAGGGGATCACAAGAAATTGTTGTACCCGAATTGCGAAGCTGACAAAAAAAGTTGGGCACCACACTTGAATTTCTGCAATGGAAGGCAGCGAATGGTGTATCTGACAAGGGATTTGGAAAGTTGCTGGTAATGATAAAGAATATGCTTCCAAAGGACAATGAAATGCCCGAGAGTACGTATGAAGCAAAGAAGGATGTCTACCCTCTACGGTTAGAGGTGCAAAAGATACATGCATGCCCTAATGACTGCATCCTCTACCGCGGTGAGTACGAGGATTTGAATGCTTGCCCGGTATGCGGTGCATTGTGTTATAAGATCAATCGCGATGACCATGGTGATGTCGAGGGTGAGCGCCCCAGGAAGAAGATTCCTGCCAAGGTGATGTGGTATGCTCCTATAATACCATGGTTGAAACGTTTGTTCCAAAACAAAGAGCATGCGAAGGCGATGCGGTGGCACGCAGAAGACCGTAAGAAAGACAGAAAGTTGAGAGTACCCGCTGACGGTTCGCAGTGGAGAAAAATCGAGAGAAAGTACTTGGAGGAGTTTGCAGGTGACCCAAGGAACATATGGTTTGGTCTAAGCGCAGATGGCATTAATCCTTTTGGGGAGCAGAGCAGCAACCATAGCACGTGGCATGTGACTCTATGTTTGTATAACCTTCCTCCTTGGTTGTGCATGAAGCGGAAGTTCATTATGATGCCAGTGCTCATCCAAGGCCCTAAGCAACCCAGCAACGACATTGATGTGTACCTAAGGATATTAGTTGAAGAACTCTTACAACTGTGGAATGGAACAGGTGCACGTGCGTGGGATGAGCACATGGGGGAAGAATTTTACCTAAAGGCGTTGCTGTTCGTGACCATCAATGATTGGCCTGCTCTCAGTAACCTTTCAGGATAGACAAACAAGGGATACCGCGGATGCACGCACTGTTTGGATGATACCGACCGTATATATTTGAATAGTTGTAAGAAGAATGTGTACCTGGGACATCGTCGATTTCTTCCGAGCAGGCATCCCGTAAGAAAGAAGGGCAAGCATTTCAAAGGTGAGGCGGATCACCGGACGAAGCCTCGCCACCGTACTGGTGCTGATGTACATGATATGGTCAAGGATTTGAAGGTAATCTTTGGAAAGGGTCCTGGCGGACAACCTGTTCCGAAGGACGCTGACGGACGCGCACCTATGTGGAAGAAGAAATCTATATTTTGGGACCTTCCATATTGGAAAGACCTAGAGGTCCGCTCCGCAATCGACGTGATGCACGTGACGAAGAATCTTTGCGTGACCCTGCTTGGCTTTTTGGGCGTGTATGGGAAGACAAAAGATACACCGGAGGCACGGGAGGACCAGCAATGTATGCACGGAAAAGACGACATACATCAGGGTCAGGCCAGCTACGCTCTTACCAAAGAAGAGAAGGAAATCTTCTTCGAATGCCTGCTCAGCATGAAGGTACCGTCTGGCTTCTCGTCGAATATAAAGGGAATAATAAATATGGCAGAGAAAAAGTTCCAGAACCTAAAGTCTCATGACTGCCACGTGTTTATGACGCAACTCCTTCCGGTTGCATTGAGGGGACTTCTACCTGAAAATGTTCGATTGGCCATTGTGAAGCTATGTGTGTTCCTCAATGCAATCTCTCAGAAGGTAATCAATCCAGAAATCATACCAAGGTTACAAAATGATTTGGTGCAATGTCTTGTCAGTTTCGAGTTCGTGTTCCCACCATCCTTCTTCAACATCATGACGCACGTCCTAGTTCACCTTTGCGAAGAGATTAACGTTTTGGGTCCTGTATTTCTACACAATATGTTCCCCTTTGAAAGGTTCATGGGAGTCTTGAAGAAATATGTTCATAACCGTGCTAGGCCAAAAGGAAGCATCTCGAAGGGCCATGAAAATGAGGAGGTCATTGAGTTTTGTATTGACTTTATTCCTGACCTTAAGCCGATTGGTGTTCCTAAATCGCGGCATAAGGGCGGACTGGAAGGAAAAGGCACGCTAGGAGGGCATCAAATAATATGTATGGACGGGCATTCTCTCACTGAAGCGCACTACACAGTTCTACAGAATTCCGCCTTGGTGGCTCCATATATGGAGGAACACAAGAATTTTCTACAGTCCAAACACCCGGAGAAGTCTGACGACTGGATTACACGCGAACAAACGAGGACTTTCGCCGGTTGGTTGCCGAAACGTGCCCTGAATGATGGCGATATTCAAAATGACTTGTACTCGTTGTCCCAGTTACCATCTTCGAATATAATGACTTTCAAAGGGTACCAAATAAATGGGAATACATTTTACATGATCGCCCAAGATAAGAAGAGCATCAACCAAAACAGTGGTGTCCACTTTGATGCAACAACCAACACGGGAAAGGAAACATATTATGGTTACATAGAGGACATATGGGAACTTAACTATGGATCAGGTGATTTGAAGGTCCCTTTGTTTCGGTGCAAATGGGTCAATATGACACGAGGCGGGGTAACGGAAGACCCGCAGTACGGAATGACAACAGTGGATCTCAAAAATCTTGCGTATGCAGAAGAACCATTCGTCCTAGCCAATGATGTGGCACATTTTTTTTATGTGAAAGACATGTCTACCAGGCCGAGAAAAAGAAAAGATAAGGAAGCGAATGGATCATACGACGAGCCAAAGCGCCACATAGTTCTTTCAGGAAAAAGAAACATCATGGGAGTGGATGACAAGACAGACATGTCAAACGATTATGAAAAGTTTGATGAAATTGCTCCATTCACAGTGAATATTGACCCGAGCATCCAGTTAAATGATGAAGATTTTCCCTGGCTACGGCGCAAAGGGACACACGAGAAGAAAAAGTTTCACACCCAAAGATCTGGGATGTGATCGGCTTCACTATCATCACTTTCTTCTGTGTTTCCCACCCAGGAGGGAATGTCTGTAATAGTTAGGATAGTTAATTATGTGTTTTGGCATTTGAAACGCGAAGAAATTTTATGTGCAAACAAATTCTTTTTCATGCATTTATTGATTTTTTCCAGCTAAATGACCCTGAAATTGAAAAGCATTTGAAATGAACTAAGAAAAGGTTGAAAGTTGGCATGGTATCATAATTTCATACAAATAGCATGTGCAAAAAAGTAGAGAGGGTTACGGCAAAAACTGGATACACTTCGTGTACAAAATGGACAATCTTTTTCGAAGCATTAGGGTTTCCGACGAAAACTGAAAGTTACAAAGGCATTTCATTTTTTTAAGACCTAAGCATTACCAAATTGAATATAATGATAAAACACACTAATATTAAACATAAGAAAAAAGAATCATAGAAAAATCTTTTTCCAAAGTTAAGTTATTCACAAACTAGTGATTCACACAAATTTCAAATAATTTAAAATTTAAACTATTCAAATTTGAAAACTACCATCACTAACAGATCAAAGTTTGTAAATTTTTGTACCTAAAGAAAAAATATTCACAAAGAAACTCTAAATACAGCAAAAAAACAACTCAAAATTAAATAAAACAAATAAAAAAAAAAGCCCGCCTACTAGGCCAAAGCGGCCTGCAAAAGACTAGAAACTCGACCTTTTGTTGGGCCAGGATGCAGGCCCGCAAAGGCCCAGTAGGCCCACATGGCAGCAATGAATTGGTAGGCCTAGTAGGCCTGCTTAGGAGAGGAGCTCGAGAGAGCTACCGCACTGGGGCTTATAAACCAGTGCCGTAGCCCTTCGACTAGCGAGGTGGGACTAAACTTGCACACCGCCTTTGTGACACTCCAAACATTTTGTGATTTTGATTTCAGAAAGAACCCTTGCTTGGTTTGAAAGAAGGTCATTTAAACCCTTCCTAAAAACCATCTTCTAAGTTTGCCCTCTCAAAATTCCTTTTCTTGGATTTGGTTTCTTTTAAAATAAAAAAACCCTTTTAAGTTTTGGGCTTTTATTTGGTTTTGCATCCCTTCAAAAATTTCACCATGCTTCCTGTGGTGAAATTTTCCCAAAAACCTTTCCTCCCACTTTGGTACAACCCTAACACTCTGTCCAAACTAATAAAATCCATTTTTGGATTTTATTCCAATTATTTCTCCTCCCAAAATAACTCTGTCTTTTCTTTAGAGCCTAGGTGGATTGCAAAGCAAGTGCCCTAATGCTTTTGATTTTTGACCTCAACTCAACACCCTTGGATAGTCCTTTGTACCCACAACCCAGAACCATCTTGATCAACTCTTCTCCTGTTCAAATATTTCAAATTTCACTCACTGCAAGTTTGGACCAGATTTGCCAAATTTGGTGAAATTCATATCTACACCTCTCCAAAAATTCCACAAATATTCAGGCAGCCTCTAGATGCAATGAGAGGCCCCTCCACCAAAAACCAGCTCAAGGAAAAATCCCTACATACCTGGATCATTCTGTCGAACCCCTTGCATGCACTGTTCTAGTCATATTCAGTTAAAGTCAGAAGTTCAGTGTCGATCTTCGTCAGTAACTTCAGTCACGAGCTCACAGTGCGCTTGGCACGTAGCTCACGGCCAGGCTTGCTTGTCCGGAGCCTCACACGCGCGCTTGGCGCCTTCCTGGCGTCGGTGGCGCCCTGGCGCGCCTGCGCCGGCGTGTCTTGCGGCGGCCATAGCGCCGTAGCGGCCGACAGGAAGCAGAACGGCGGCACAACGCCGTTAGGCGCCGCCCAAGCGTCCTGGTGGCTCCGCGTGGCCACCTCCTTGCCAGCGCACGCATGCAGCACCATCGCCGTGGCGTGGCACGCGCAGAGCGCGCTCCCTGCCGCCGACGGGCCCGTGCCGCCCCGTTCCGTCGAGCTCCGCCTAAACCCCCCAAATCCTGACGCGGTTAGCACCAAAACGGAACCATGGAGCACCCACGACGACGTTCAGCCTCTGAAACCTCCCGTACAACCGCAGCGCCGCCGTAATCACCTCGCCGGAGAACCCCGTTCTCTGCAACCGCCTCGGGGCGGCTATATATAGCACCCCGAGCCTGCTCTCGCCCGCGGCACACCTCCTCTACCTCATCAGACCCCGCACAGCCACTGAACGAGCCACGAGGAGCTCTCCTTCCCCGACTCCGGCCACTCCGTTCCGCCTCGGCCCCCACCGTGATTCACTCCAGTAAGGCCATCTCCAGCGCCCTATCCTCGTCGGATACCTCCTCATACTATCGTGACTCTAACCCCCTCACCAATTCCACATTCGCAGCTCTCTCCGGCGAGATCCACGACCACCCGAATCACCGTCCGCCGGAGCAAGCATTGCCGCCGACGTGGTACTCGCTGGCGACCACCACCACCTCCCACAGACGCGGAATGGCGCCCTGATCACGGAGGTACACTCCGATCTCCCTGCCTTGCCGTGGATCGCCGCCGGCGACCACCACGGCTCTCGGGAGCCGACGAGCCCCGACGCCCCGAGACCCGCCCGTCAGCCTCTCTTTTGTTTTTTTAAATCGTTTGCAGAAGGCGTACTCTAGCAAATACGCCTCCTCTCTGAACCGTTTTTCTGGATTCGTCTGCATAACCCCCTGGAAGTTTTCTGTTTCATTACAGATGAGTCCTTGGGTTCAAACACTTATAACTTTTTAACAGAAGGGAATTTTTGAGTGATTCTTTTTCTGTCCTCTTCAAAATTTTGTCTAGTTTTTTATCATGTTTCTTTGAAAATAATTTGGAACACTTTTCTGTACACTCACGGTATTTACATTGCGTACGTATTTTTCTTATACCGTAGATACCGGAGGAGGTGACGGAGCTGCAAACTTCGCACAGTTAGACTCCGACTACTCCGAACCAGGCAAGCATGTTTGAACTTTTGATATGATGAGTGTTGTTGCATGTTTGCATTTCAGTATAGTCATGGCATGTTTATGAACATCTCCTTGCATGATATATCTCATGCACATAATCGGATAGTAGGTTTCGGAAAGCATTATGTTGTTGGATACATATTTGCAAAGCCATGTGTTGGTATGAGGACGGGTAAGATGGCAGTGTTGTGACATGCCAGTCTTATGCCAGATTATTTGACTTCCGTGTCGTCATGACACAAATTCACATTCCTATTCATTCCATCCAATACTTTCACATGTTTTCTGAAAGGAATATGGCATAGTAAGTTGCAAATCATTTTCCTGGTACACACCAAGTGGAGAGGCCGGGATGAGGGTTCCATGGCCCTGGATTAAAGCCCGTCATCCGATCAGGGGGCATGGGTGTTTCCGGTTGGGACCAAGAGGGGGGCACCCCTTAGAGCGCGCGTATAGAAATTTGATCCCATGTTATTCGAGGTTGTGGCCTCCCCGTCTCAAAGTTTTTCTTGGACGTTGGCCAGGGTGATTCCTGGCAACGTGAGGTGAAATGGGTGTGTCCTAGTTAAATGTGTTTCTACTGAAATACTGTAAACGGAACTAGTCCTTCGTGACTACGGAAATCCGTTGGCTGTGTTCAGTTCTTCCAAACTCTGCAGAGTCTCAATCTTTCAATTATCTTGTACTTTGTTCAAGTACTATAATTATCTTATCTTGTCAGGTATTCAGCCTCAGTGACAAAAACTCCGGTGGGATTTATGTGTAATAAATCCGATTAAAAGATTATTCTTGTGGATGGACTAATCTCGTTATTTACATTTATTATAAAGCCCTGTCTGTGATGTTGCTCAGACGTCCGACGGTTGCATACCTGTTATTTGCTTTTGTTAAAACCCTGTCTGCGATGTCGCTCAGACGTCCGACTGTGGTATTTCTTTTAAAGCCCTGTCTGTGATGTCGCTCAGACATCCGACTGTGGCATTTCTTTTAAAGCCCTTTATGTGATGTCGCTCAAACGTCCGACTGTGGTATTTCTTTTAAAGCCCTGTCTGTGATGTCGCATCAGACGTCCGACGGTGGTATTTCTTTTAAAGCCCTGTCTGTGATGTCGCTCAGACGTCCGACTGTGGCATTTCTTTTAAAGCACTTTATGTGATGTCGCTCAGACGTTCGACTGTGGTATTTCTTTTAAAGTCCTCTATGTGATGTCGCTCAGACGTCCGACTGTGGCATTTCTTTTAAAGCCCTTTATGTGATGTCGCTCAGACGTCTGACTGTGCTATTTCTTTTAAAGCCCTCTATGTGATGTCGCTCAGACGTCCGACTGTGGCATTTCTTTTAAAGCCCTTTATGTGATGTCGCTCAGACGTCCGACTGTGGTATTTCTTTTTAAAGCCCTTTATGTGGTGTCGCTAAGACGCCCGACTGCGGCATGCATTTTTATTTATTTACCTTTCGAGGCGTCGCTCCAGACACCCGATTGGTTTTCAGTTATTAAATTTTTATACATCAAATTCTGCAATATTACCATTGTTATTTGAGTATCATACTTTGTTCTTGACGCATTTATGCATTCATTGATTATATCTTTTGTCCGAACTGTCTTGCGAGTACTTTCAAGTACTCACTTGGCTTGTTGATTTGGCCAGATGCTGATGAAGGCGATCTCATGGATGAAGAGTTTGATAGCGAGTCCAACGCCTAGAGGAGTCCCAGTCAGTCCCGTGCGATCCTGTCTTGGTCATTGTATTATCCGCTTCCGCAACCCCGAATAAATTCATCGAGCCTCACCTCGACGCTCGATGTACTGCTAGTAGAAGTCAAGTTATCCACCACCACTTTTCCCTCGAGCTAGTAGCATGCCACCCGACCCCTGTGTCATAACTGCCCATATGTAATATATTGGTGAGTCTGTAATAAATGGTTGAGCAACCTCAGCTCAACCCTGTAATATATTTGATGCTACTGGTTCTCTGTTTATCAAGCTTTATCTACCAGAAAGGATGACTTTTCCTATACTGGGATTTAAAGATTGGTTTTCTCAATAAATATTTTTATTGAAAAACCGGTCGTGACAGCCTTGAGCCAACGCACACCTTTAGTACCGGGTCATGGCTCCAACCGGTACTAAAGACACCCCCTTTAGTACCGGTTGGAGCCACCACACGGTACTAAAGGGGGTGCGCTTCCCGCCGCTTGGCCTGGCCAAAACAGACCTTTAGTACCGGTTGGTGGCTCCAACCGGTACTAAGGGTCCATCCTATATATACAACACTTGAAAAAAATTCAGTTTCCCTCTGTTCTTCCCTCTGTTTCCTCCCTCCGTCGCGCCGCCCTGCCCTGATCGTCGCTGCCCCCGCCCCTCGTCGCCGACCCCGGTCGTCCCCACCCCTTGTTGCCGCCCCCGTCGATGTCACCGCCCCGGCCATCCCCGTCCCCGTCGTCCCTGTCGTCCCTACCGCCGCGCACCGCCCGGCCCCGTCGTCGCCGCCCCGGCCCGTCGCCCCGGCCGCCCCGCCCCGTCGTCGCCGGCCCGTCCCGTCGCCCCGTCGTCGTCGCCCCGTCCCGTCGCCACTTCCTCGCCGCCCCATCATCGCCTCGCCGTTGAGCTCGCCCCGGCCGCCATATCCACACACACACACAGTACTACACACACACACACACACACACACTACACACACACACAGACACTACACACATTAGTTTGTTTGTTATAAATTTTTCTGTTTTTTAGTTATAGAAATGTTAGAAATTATTCTGTTTTTTAGTTATATAAATATTAGAAATGTTAGTTTTATAGAAATGTTATAAATGTTTTCTGTTTTTTAGTTATAGAAATATTTATAGAAATGTTAGCAATTTTTCTGTTTTTTAGTTATATAAATATTAGAATTGTTATGGAAATGTTACTTATATAATCAGGAAATTTTAGAATTAGTTTTAGTTAGATGAATTAGATTAATGTCAAATTGTTAGAATTTGCATATATATGGAATTTTAGTTGTCACAATCCAATCATTTAAAAAATGTTACTTTTTGCGGGCATATAGTATTCGTTCTCGATGATATGCCCGGCCCGCATCCTCACCGTCGACCCGTTCGCGACGATGTCATGCTTCAGGGGACCCATGTCCGGGACTGGGCTCCGCCGGGCTGGCACTGGGAGGTGCTACCTGGAGGGGCGCGCCGCTTTGTGAGGAACCTGACCTCGGGTCCCATCGTCGACCCTGATCTTCTTTGGTGGCGTTCGCATGGGCCACATTCGGTGCAGAGGAAGCCGGCCCCGCCGGAGGTGGTGAGTCGTCGTGTCAGGGAGGAAGATGAGCACGTCCATCGCTACATGGCTGCTATGGACGATGTCAGGTTCTCCACTACTTGGCGGGTTCTTTGGGCAGATGATCGGAGATATGATCCTGTGATGGTTCCTTCTCTTTGGGTGTGCACCGCCCGCGCCCCAGGAACCGCGAGTGGTGCCCTAGATTCTTCTGTAGTACTCGATCTTTATTAGATACCTAGCCAGTGATGTATTCGATATATAGTATTCGAGAAGATGTATTCGAGATTATATATATTAAGACGATGATGTATTCGAGATTATATATTCGAGAGGATGTATTCGAGATTCAGATTTTCCTTATTGATTAATTGCATCCATGTATTGTAATTTGAATACTAAATTATTTTATATTTCTTCTATATTATTAGTAAAGTAAAAGCTATGGCGGACAATACCGGCAGAGAGAGAGAAGAGGAATTGTTCGACATCATACGCAGCCCTCACAGGCTAGATGATCTGAATGAAGCAGATGATGGCTCCCAATATGTTAACAATACCGGAAAGGGTGATGAAAAGATATTCGATCTCGACGACCGGGCTGATGAAGTCATGAACTATGATTATGATTATGACACAGACAATGTTTGTGATGACACAGACAGTGATGATCTTCTAATAACAATCACTACCGGCGAGGTATATTTATATAAGCATGCATCATGGTGATCATCACATGTTTTTTTATTGAAGATATATTAACGAATCGATCTTTCTTCTTTTAGCCCTCCGGATCGAGCAAATATGCTTCTACAGACAGCAAGACAAAGCGAGGCCCGGGCAGATTGTTGAAGGATGGTGTAAAGTACCACATCGAATCCATCAAACCTAGTGGCGAACCCCTCACGCCTAAGAATATTGCGAACAAGTGGACTCGTCAGTGCGGAGTTCTTGTGAAGGACAAACTCCCTATCTCCATTCAAGAATGGAAAGAGCCAAAGACTAAACTTCCAGGTGTTACTTGGGTCAACAAAAGAGCCAAAGAAGACCTGGTGAAATCTCTGATGGAACATTTCACCCTACCAGATCATTTCACTAAAGCAGATGTGGACAAAGTCAAGGCCGCTGCTCTTAAGAAGATGGCAATTGCATTCAACACCCATAAGAAAACTATATGGTCCAACAACGTTGCTAATGAAAGGAAGACTCCAGAATTTACGGGAACACTAGAGAAGCAAAGAGAGCACTGGGACGATTTCGTGACCTTCAAGGATTGAGAAATATCTAAGGAACGGTCGATGAAAAACAAGGCAAATGCCGCAAGAAAGACGCAGTTCCATAGGTTGGGTCCAGGTGGCTACGCGGTGGGATTGCCTAAGTGGGATAAGTCTGAGCAAGATATGGAGGATGTAGGGGTCACTCCGGTTACCCAGCACTGGCCCCCCAGGTGCAGAACTTGGTTCTATACGCATGGGGGAGCGTTGGACCCGAAGATAGGCGGAGTTTCAAAGAAGGAAAGTCTAGAAGGAGCCGAAAAAAAGATAAGTGACGCAATAGATGAAGCTCGAAGGGGGGTGTTCACGCCCAACAGAGAGAACGACGAGCTTACGCGCGCCCTGGGAAATCTTGAACACCCGGGAAGAACACGAGGGATGGGCGTTATTCCCTGGTATGAGGGCTTTTCAGAATGGAACGAGGACTACAGGAGCCATGCAAGAAGGAAGACAGAGGAGGAGAAGAAAAGGAAGCTGGAGGAGGAGCAGAGGAAACAGGACGCAGAACGCCTTTAAGGCCTAGAAGCAAGGCACGCGGACCTGGCACTCAAATTCCAGTAGCAGCAATAGCAGATCGACTCACTTAGCCAGGAAAGGGGGTCTCAGCAGCCACAGCAGCAAGCGGATGATCGTCCAGCATTGGATAGCACCATCCCATCCATGCCGAGAAGCAGCGTTGGTTCTGCCCCGGGCGACACACTGCTGGATAAATACCCTGTGGATGACATCATAGAGAACACTAACTGCAAGCTACACTCCAAAATGAAGAACATATCCATGAAGGTGGCGGACGGCGTTGCTTTTCCAGTTACCCCTGAAGCAACCTACCATTGCATCCCGATTCCAGAGGGCTATGCTCATGTCATGGTTGATGAAGTGGTGGACCCATATTCGGGGCTAACGCTTGACATTCCTAGAGGTGAATACGAGCGCACACTGGGAGAGGCCATACATCGTATCATCCTATGGAGAAAGGATTGCATCATCTTTCGAAGTCCACCGACACCGCGTCGTCTGCCGACTCCTCGAAGTCCACCACCGAGTCAGCAGACTCCCGCTCCTCCAAGTCCACGAACGCGTGAGACGACTCCTCCTCGAAGTCCGCCACCTCCTCCAATTCCCCGAGCGCGTGAGCGGACTCATCCGGTTTCAAGCCCGGCACAGTGTCATGCCACTTCTCCAGTTGCAAGTTCGGCACCGTGTCAGTCCACACCTCTTGCTTCAAGTCTGGCACATCGTCAGGCCACTTCTCCTGGTTCAACTCCACGTCAGCCGTCTCCACCGTCTCAGCAATCGCAGAAGAGACATCCCGCAGCTTTGGTGCATAGCGGTACGAGTCGAGGTAGTTCAGGAAGTACAGGTGAAGGCAAGCGATATAAATATGGTCCAAGCCTTACTCCTCTTCCTCAGAGGCCTTACGACATGACTAAGGAGCAAAACACAGCCATAGTGCAAGCCCAAGTGGACGCCCATTTTGGACCGAAACCGGCACCGCCGCCAAAGGAGAAAGTTCCTGAGAAAGTAATTGACCACTTCATTCGTATGGCTAGAGAACCAGCTCCCAAGCCTGTTGACTCGAACTATGAGCGCCAAATCAGGAAGGCACATCGAGCATGACTACAGAAGGAAGCGAGCTCAAGCTCGAGCCAACAAGCAGCTGGCAAAAAATGCGGGAAAACCGGTCCCCAGTTGGGAGAACAAGCGACGCAAGCGATCCCCCCACTTGTTGTGCCAACAACACATGAGAGGAGTAGTACGCGCGCCAAATATTATTGTGGGCAAACCGTTAGCGTTCCCCAGCATGGCGATGTGGTAATAACAGAGGATCATATAATGCAGGCTCAAATGCTCAATATCTCTGTTGGACAACTCCTCGAAATCGAGCCCATGCCTACGCTTAAAGAATCGGAAATAGCATGGCAATATGTCCGGGGCAAACCTTCGGTCCATCCAGACAAGGTCAAGGACCTCCCAACGAGAATGTATCAATTGCATCAATGGTACATGAACATTACCAAGATTGCCAATCGAGAGTCCCTCATGGTGAATGTCAAGCATGAGCATTATTACCATGAGAAAGCTCTGACCATTGAGTATCCAGAACTATTTCAGTTATTTAATCAAGACGCACTCGACAAGTCTATCGTCAGTTGATATTGTCTGTAAGTGATTTCTTTCTGTAATTTAAGTCTCAAGCTAGTTATGTAGTGATAATTTTGATCAATCATTACATGTAATTATCCTAACTATATTCTTTTTCTATGGTATTATATATGCAGGATGAAGATGTATGAAATGAAAAAAGTTGGACGCTATGGCATTGGGTTCATTGACCCAAATACCATTAATGAGGACATATGGCAGATTGAACATTGTCAAGCTGAAGTAGAGGAAAGCATGCTAGAGTTCTTGAAGCGCCTCAATACCAATGAAGATATACTACTTCCTTACAACTTCCCGTGAGTCACACTGTCTTGTACTACAAATTCTGTTTTTGCTTACTAGCTAGCTAGATGTTAATAATTAAGTGTGTACAGTTTACGGTAGTTGATTAATTTTATGCACATGCCCGCTTAATTAAGACATGCAAACGTGTGCGTATGCAGTTGGAACTGGGTCTTGTTAGACATTAAAGTTGAGGAAGGAAAAGTTGAATTAATGGACTCACTAACTAAAGAAGATAAAGACTACACCATCATGAAGGGGATAGTCAATAGGTAATTTTAATCATTATTAACTATTAGTTCCTGATATGAACTATTTAATAACCCCTTTATTAATTTTCTTTGCCGGCGGGCAGGGCATGGGCAAAGTTCATCAAGGTGACTCTAGGCACGTGGCCAAAAAAGTTGTTTTGGCATCGACCCAAGGTAAGTAATTAAGTAATACTAGCTAGCTACCATCTCTTTAATTCTTATTTCAATATCATTAATTAATTATCATACTTGATTAATCATTATCTGATTCAATTCCATTCTCGTAAAGGCCCTGAGGCAGGCGTCGGGGAATAATCTGTGTGCATTCTACGTTTGCGAGAACATTCGCATGATGACGTGCGAAAGGAGCAGATCTGATAGACAGGACTGGGTACGTTTTTGTCAGAACACTATTCACACCATTATCAATATCTAGTCACACAACTAACACACATGCATATTGATCTCCTTCTTAACAGTTCAGATCGGTGCGGGATAAGCTCCTACCATCGGACCGCATACAAGCACTTCAAGAGGAAATAGCCGGATTTTTGCTCGACCAGGTCATAGATCCGAAAGGAGAATACTATTACCCGTTACCGCCCCCATGAACCACTTGTCATCGTGCTCCGAAGGCACCAAGGCAACATGTAGTAGAAATTGTATATGTATATACATGTGTATATGTGTGAATAGTTAATGGTGTCGGCTGTGAGACATTCGATGATATATATTATATATATATATATGTGGTTCTACGTACGAGAAAATCTATTTAATATATATGCATAATGTGTACTATTTGTAGTATCGTGAAATACCAGCAAACAAAAAAGATTTAAATGAAAAATAAAGCCAAATTGAAAACACAAAATTAAAGCAAAAATAAAAAAACACCCAAACATTTAGTACCGGTTGGTGTTACCAACCGGTACTAATGTGCTACACGCACACGAGCCTGGCTCGTGCCACGTGTTTGCACTTTAGCACCGGTTCGTGACGAATCGGTACTAAAGGGGGGGGGGGGCTTTAGTCCCCACTCTTTAGTGTCGGTTCACCAACCGGCACTAAAGGCCGTCACGAACCGGCACTAAAGCCCGGTTCTACACTAGTGATGATTAGCATGACAAATATATCTCAATCAACAAACAGAATCACCACTCATCATACCTCATCATGCCTTACCGGACACAACCGTCTCGACGAGGAACTAGGGACAAGCTTGTGTCTACCCAAGACAGATACTTTCCCAGCTTCCTTCCAGTAGGCATGAAAGGCATACGAGGATGATTACTATCACAAGCATAACCATTTTCCAACAGCAAGGATATTCATTTTTGCACTCACGAGAGTGATCATATCATCACATAAAATAACGAATTTTTCGGGTTAGGGTGGTGTTGTAACCGTATCAAACAACACACAACAATATTATGCCAGGGTTCAGAATGCTTGCCTTCAAGTTGTGGAGAGGTAGGGTGCATTCCAAATTTTTTGAAAGTTTTTCTTCTCTCTCCAAAAATCCTATTAATTTTTTCAAATCAACACATAGTTTCAAAGTGGTACAAAAGGTTGTCTGAATTTTTTTTTGAAATAAATATGAAAATAAACTAGACAGAATTTGAGAAACAACAGAAAAAGAATCAATTCATTTGGACTTATATTTAAAAAGATATAGCGAGTCAAAGTTTCAGCCAAATTCTGTTTTTAAATAAAACAGAAAAAGAAAAACGTTTCGAAATAAAAAACACGTCGAAGACGTACTCTGGGTTTACGCCTCCACTTACACCAGCGCGGACCGGCTCGTGGGTGACTGACAGTGGGTCCACGGGACCCACTGGTCAGGTTTGACCAGTCGCCTCTCCCTCCTTTCTCCTCTGCGCGAGCGGAGGCGGGACTCCGGCGATCGCCGCCGATGAACGGCAGTTCCCCGCGGGGTTCTGAGGGCGGGGATGGATTCGCCAGTCCAGGGCGGTCCTCCCCGTGGTCGACAAGCTGGCGGGGACGAAGGGAGGCGCCGGCGGCGAGCTCCGCGTCGGAGGTGGCTTCGGGAGGATTTGGGGGTCCAGGCTATGGTGGCTCTCCGTCGAAGCTGAGGGTTTGGGCGGCTCCGCAAGACCAAGTGGAGTTGGGTGATGGCGCTGGATGGACGTGGGAGGGCCTGCTCGCGACAAACTGAGCCGGAGAGTGGCGGCGGCCGAACTGGCCGAAGGCGAGGAAGATGGCTTCCCGATGTCGCTTGCTGGCCGTGGGGCGCACTAGTGGGATGGTACGAGGTTGCCTGAGGGTCGGACGAGCTCGGGGGTTCCTTTTATAAAGCGACTAGGTCGGTTCCGGGGCCGTGGATAAGAACGCCGGCGAACCGCCGTTCTGTTGTTGCAGGGCGACGTGGCGGCGACTTGACCTAGTGAATGAGCTTGCAGATGAGTTTGAGTTGCTCTAGAGGGCAGCTGGCGCGTTGGAGTGGCTTGGGAGGCGCTGCCACGGCCGGGGCCTGCTGTGGCCGGCCGCTAGCTGCCGTGGCCGACCTAACGGTGGCGCTGTCGGTTGCCAGGAGGGGGCTAGAGCGGCTCTGCAGCGAGGGAGGGGTCGGGAGTGCTGGTTGTGCGAGGGGAGTGGCCAGAATGAGCGCGGGGAGGCGGCAGTGGAACGCGGCGACTCGGTGCACGCGCGTGCAAACGTGCGCTCTGGGCGCGCCCAGCGCACGCATGCCAGGTGCTGACGCAATGCCAGCGCATGCTAGAGGGTTGAATGAGGCTGACGATTAACATGCCTGGGTTAGGGTTAGCTAGAAGCTTAATGGAGATGCTGGTTTGGCCATTAGGGCAACTTCATAATGCAAGTCCAAAAGCATGCAAAAACGGGCCATGCTCCTAACCTGCTCGATGAAATGCCAAGGGCATCTAGGCATCTCTTGGGGTGGCCAAAATCTCCAGATTAGTGTCTCTTTAGGTGTAGGTGATGGTGGCAAGGTTAGTTAGTGAAGACTAGAAACTTGTTAGTGCAAGTTTTTGAGAAAACCAATTCTGGACAGAAAATAAAGGGCATCATAGCATGGACCAAAAATACTCCAATGGGTCCACTCTCCTGGACTTAAGGGTTTTGTAGGGTTGTTTATAAGGAGGAGAAGATCATGGGAATTAGAGAAGAAGAAAATAGAGTTGTAGTACAAAACACCCAACTGGACCAGAGAGTAAAACAGGATGATTTGCTCAAATTTTTCAAAGAATAATCATGGGTTTTTGCATAAAAATGAATTATATGCATCTACTGACATCTCCAGATTTTTATGTAATTTTTAAAGAAACATTTAAATAGGTTGCAGTGCAAACCACAAACTGATCCACATTTGAAAACTTGAGGTAGGGCTCAAAATCCCCAAATGATTAAGAGAAGTTTTTGCATAAAAGTAATTTAGGAACCTCACATGTCATCCCCAAATTTTGGTGGAATTTTTAAAGAGTATTTGAAAGGGTTGTAGTGCAAAAGAGGCTCTAAAGCTTACAAAAATCATTTTAAAAGAATAAAGCTCAGGAAAAACAATTATGCAGAAAAATCCACTGATAAAAGAATTGTTTTTCTTGAGAGGGTATACAAGTTTAATAATATTTTTTTGAAAAGTTTTCTCTTGAGGTAAAAACTTCACAATATTAAAGAAAAGAGGGGTTCTGAAATCAAAAGAAAATCCAGAAAGTGAAAATTTAATTTCCTGGCAAAATTTTATCCAATAAATCATGGTTAAATTTTTGGGGTGTTACAACACTACCCCCCTTAAGAGAAAATCTCGTCCTCGAGATTGGCTAAGGGCAGTTTTGAATTTTTCTTACTCCTACCATTATAATAATAACCATCCTACTCATGCAATTAAGATGTGGCTACAGTGAGTGGGCAATAAGTGGTGCAAAACTACAGTGTGGCATGCTGGCGTTGCGTGAATTTTTTTTACGGTAAATTCTACTATTGGTTTTAGTAAATTTAGAACAAACTTCTAAATTACTAAAAAAATGCGTTGGTCGTACCCGAGAGCACAAAGCTCTTTGTGGCTGACAGGTGGACCCGGGGCCCACTATGGGCCTCTTCTTATACCTCTGGCTCTCTCTTCTCCCTCTCTCTCGCGCGCTTTCCCGCGCTTTCTCCACCGGTGATGCCTAGCGCGTAGGGCATCTAGGCCATACTGCGGTAGTGTGCGGCGTGCTAGCTGCTGGCGCAGCATGCACTCACCTCGCGGGCCAGTGCGCTGTTGGCACTGCTAGCGGATACGCCTCCGAACACCAGCGATCGGGCGACGAGCGGCGCTGGTGGACTTCGCCCACCGTACACTGATCTCGAGCTATAAAACGACCGAGGTGCTCCCTTCTTCTTCCTGACACCTGCCCTTGCTTCTCCTTCTTCTTCCTTCTCCTCCATTTCTATTTGCAGGAGCTCGAGACGAGGCTCTAATGGCGGAGGTGATGCCGGACTGGTACGTGATCCTGATTTGCGGAGGGTTGGCGGCGTTGTTGGGGTTCTCTGTGCTCTTTTGCGTGATGATCTTCGATGATCGTCGTGATGCGTCCGCTCGAGTGTTAGATCTCCGCGGTGGTGGTGATCATGAGGATTAAGTGTGGTGTCGGTTGCTAACTATTGTCAGTGTGCTGGAGGTAACTAGTACCCGAATATTTACCCACAAATCTCTCCTTCAGAGACTGCGGTGCTAGTGAGGTGATCAGTTAGGTGCAAAAATGTGCATGTGGATTTGTAATTAGTGCATGAGGTCGAATGGTTGTGGTTGTGCGTCTGCTCTCGTGGTGCTGCGGAAATAAAAATATATGTCGTGAAGAGATATATGCCGCAACAACTCAGGAAAAAAAATCTCACTTCAGAATTTTCCGAGAGTGAGAACAGTTATTAAAATTAACAGTAGTAAGAACCACTCACATTAATTGAAACTAAATATTTAATTCATCCACAAATTTAGGATACCACGCATAAATTGCAACATATAACTGAAACAATAAACATAGCAGTGACATTTACAATGACAACGGTAAATGGACAGGGTCCCGAGAGAACGTCTCTGGGATTGGGGCACACTCTTCTTCTATCGGGGGAAGCGGATTGACTAGTCGATGGACGCGTCTCTCCTGGTCGGGCCTTAGTGGTTTGCCGATGGCGATCTGAGGATTTAAATCTGTGAGGCTCTGGAGATAACCCATTATTCGCTGGGTCAAATGCTCTTGAGCGATGACATACTGGGCAAGGTTGGCCAGTACTGGGTCTGTCTCAATTCGTCCACCGGGAAAAGATGCTACTTCTCCAGGTGCTGCACGACTCGAGAAGTAATAATACCCCCGTTCACTGGCAAAGGGTACCACGAATCGAAGGCGAGCAAGCGCTTCATACGCAGCAGCTTCTATGGCCATATGAGGAGTTGGCATAGATTTCCCCACAAAAGAGACTTCCGTTGGGTCTTGGTTTGGGTTTGTGGGAGGGATGTGCACCACTGCCCAATATTTCGAGGTGGATGGTGTGATCCTCGATTTGAGTAACTTGTACTGGGGTGGACGGGTAGCACTCATGGTACTGCAGGTAAAGTCCCACAAAATTGTAACAAAACTACCTGGGGTTGCATCTGGGGTTCTCAGATAAATGTTGGGGCTCGACATGGCAAAGAAATGGCTGTGAAAGTTGTGCACGAGGTGAGGGATACTTGGCAATGTCACGAGGTGGCCTTTTATATAGCATCCGGGTGGGGTCTTTTACCGCGGTGAAGAGTAACTAGTCTGTCAGTTCTACTCTACGGGGTCGGGGTCCACGCTACAGATACACATATCTCACAAAAGCGACGTATTATTGTGGGTGTCGTCGGGGTGGTTTTTGGTAGTTGTGCCCGGGATTAAAATGCAACCGCAGTCTAACATATTTATGCAAGGATACTATTCAAAATAGAGGCACACAAGCAGGATGCGTTTATTCAAGGCGATGCAAGATTACACAATTACAGGGCATGGGCATACTGAGACTTGGTACTACTCGACTGACTTAGTCTACCTCGTTGATATCTAAGCGGGCCTGCCTTGTGGACGTCGAGGCTTCTCCACGGGTTTCACCATCGGGGTTAGCTGGATAGGGTTGACGGGCTGCAGGGTCGCGGTAGCGATGATGACCATCGCGGGGGTTGTTGGCCACAATCCCGCTGGAGCGTGTTCCCAAAAGGCGACGAAGCACTTCCGGGGACACCAAAGTATTTTGGTCGATGGCTGGGGTAGACCTCAAGGATTCAATCGGTTGTCCGAACATCACGACTGGGTTGTCGGTGTCAGGCTCATCTTCTCCTCTCGCCGGGGCTCGGTGAACTAGTTCTCCACGAGCTGCGATCAGATCAATGGTGATTTCATCAAACAGTTCCTCTAGTGCACTTACATAGCGCACCAGATGCAATAGTGCTGGATCCATCTCGTGATCTCCGTTGGCAACCTGGGGGGCCTACCATACCCATCACGGCTGGGGTAGTATTATAACGAGCGACAGTTAACTCTGGGCGACAAGTGCCGGAGTTGAACTATAGCCTCTCAAGCAGCTAGTTGGATGGCTTGTGGCTCAAAGGAAGTTGTCCTTCCGGTGAACCTGTAGGGGCATTCGGGCGATAGACCCCTACCATAGATGTGCACAGTGGCCCAGAATTGACAGCTTTCACGGCTCATGGGTCCTTGGTACACAACATATTCTGGGGGCTCTTCTAATGCAAAGGCACGGCGGGTGAGGTTTGCGAGCACGGTCACAAAACCTCCAAGGTTGGTTGCTGTGGTCTCATTGTGCATGACGGGGCCAGGCATTTTAGCTCGGTTTTGGGAAATAGGTTGTGTTTTGCTGGGTTGAGGCTAGCGTGTCCTTTTTATAGGAAAAGGGGGACGGAGCCTTCCTCCGCACGCTTGCGAATGAGACAATTTAGGTGTCGGTCATTGGCACATGATGGACAGGCTAGGCTGATAGGTTGGGCACCGACTGCCAGGAGGTGTCGGGGTCATTGTATGGCTATCTTACACAAGAAGCTTGGCCGGGGTTAGGTTAAGGTCTAGTGGGTTGGTTAATCTAGGTTTATTGACCTAGCTAAGATAGGATTAGCCAATGGTCAGCTTGGCTCTGATACCAAGTTTGTAACGACCGGTTTTCCGGCTATTAATTTCCCAGAAAATGGCCTTTGTGCTCACCAGCCCCAGGATTACTGTTGGCTGATGAGGCACCAACTTGATACAGAAATCCAAGCATAAATACATAATAGGTAGTACAAGACCATTCTGGCCTATGAGTATAACACAAGGTTTCTAGTGGTTGATGGCACAAGCGGTTTGTGGTTCATCAGCGTCTATGGGGCTCCATTTCCCACAGGAATAGCTCACCAGGATAACTCCTATCTTCGCGAGGCTCCTAACATCTTTGCGTATGCTTCGGGGCTGTCATCGCAATGCTCCTCTCCGTGCAAGAAATCTGGCCAAGACAATAGCCAGGGACAAGCCAGTGAGTACTTTGAATGTACTCGCAAACATTATGAACACA
The DNA here is from genome assembly GCF_018294505.1 of Triticum aestivum. NCBI lineage: Eukaryota > Viridiplantae > Streptophyta > Magnoliopsida > Poales > Poaceae > Triticum > Triticum aestivum. Next base: position 55,378,223 of record NC_057798.1, on the reverse strand, counting down.
TACATAATATATCAGATGATAATCATGCTCAGAATTATTCTATAATCACAATATCAATCACAAAAATAAAACCCATGATGCACACAGACAGGTTATTCATAACTTGAATATACAATAATAGAGTAGGAATAGAATGCATCGATCGGGTGTCTGAAGCGATGCCTCGAAAGGATAATAATTTAAAGCATGCCACAGTCGAGCGTCTGAGCGACACCACATAAAGGGCTTATAAGTGATTTAAATAACAAGCATGCCACAGTCGGGCGTCTGAGCGACACCACATAAAGGGCTTATAAGTGATATAAATGACAAGCATGCCGCAGTCGGGCGTCTAAGCGACACCACATAAAGGGCTTATAAGAGAATAATTACAGTGAATATCCAGGAGGTAGAACCATCCCAGGGATACCCAATAATTCAAATAATATAACTGGTTAGTCCACAATAATAATAATCATAATCATCATATGTCACAGGTCATAATCAATGTTCTGGTTTAGCAGTTTTTCCTCCGAAGATAGACACTGAGACCGACACTTGACCCATCCCAGACTGTAGTCCTTAACCATGGACACGGCTATTCGAATAGATATAATCTCTGTAGAGGGTGTACTCTTTACCCACGAGTAACGGATTCGGTTAGTCCATCGGGACTAATTCCATCTACGGTCTTTTAATTGAAAACACACCTGACCGCACACACCAGCCTGACTTACCGGTGTCTGGAATCATCCACGACACTCGTTAAGAAAAACTCTAAGTGGGGAGGCTACAACCTCGATTAGCATGGGATCACAAAATTTATTTCGCACGCAAACTAGGGGAGCTACCCCCTCGGCTACAACCGGAAACACTCATGCCCCGGACCAGGTGGCATGCCTACCGGATGCAGCCGGTATCTTCCACCATGGCCTCTCTGTATGGTGTGTGCTAGAAAGGGGTTGACAACTTACTGAACCGTACCCTACCTATGGCAGGGACCAGTGGTAGTACGAAACAAGTATGGGGGTTACTGGAACAAGACTCCATCTATGATCGATGCAGGAGGTTTAAGTATTCCCTACATGATTAGTATGACAAATATATCTCAACCAACAGACACAATCACCACCCATCATACCTCATCATGCCTTACCGGACACAACCGTCTTGACGAGGAACTAGGGACAAGCTCGTGTCTACCGAAGACAGATACTTTCCCGGCTTCCTTCCAGTAGGCATGAAAGGCATACGAGGATGATTACTATCACAGGCATAACCATTTTCCAACAGCAAGGATATTCATTTTTGCACTCACGAGAGTGATCATATCATCACATAAAATAACGAATTTTTCGGGTTAGGGTGGTGTTGTAACCGTATCAAACAACACACAACAATATTATGCCAGGGTTCAGAATGCTTGCCTTCAAGTTGTGGAGAGGCAGGGTGCATTCCAAAATTTTTGAAAGTTTTTCTTCTCTCTCCAAAAGTCCTATTAAAAAAATTCAAATCAAAACATAGTTTCAAAGTGGTACAAAAGGTTGTCTGAAATTTTTTCAAATAAATATGAAAATAAACTAGACAGAATTTGAGAAACAAGAGAAAAAGAATCAATTAATTTGGACTTATATTTAAAAAGATATAGCCAGTCAAAGTTTTAGTCAAATTCTGTTTTTTAATAAAACAGAAAAAGAAAAACGTTTCGAAATAAAAAACACGTCAAAGACGTACTCTGGGTTTACGCCTCCACTTACGCCAACATGGACCGGCTCGTGGGTCACTGACAGTGGATCCACGGGGCCCACTGGTCAGGTTTGACCAGTCGCCTCTCCCTCCTTTCTCCTCTGCCCGAGCGGAGGCAGGACTCCGGCGATCGCCGCCGACGAACGGCGGTTCCCCGCAGGGTTCTGAGGGCGGGGATGGATCCGCCAGGCCAGGGCGGTCCTCCCGGTGGTCGACAAGCTGGCGGGGACGAAGGGAGTCGCCGGCGGCGAGCTCTGCGGCGGAGGTGGCTTCGGGAGGATTTGGGGGGTCGGGCTATGGTGGCTCTCCGTCGAAGCTGAGGGTTTGGGTGGCTCCGCAAGACCAAGTGGAGTCGGGTAATGGCCCTGGTTGGACGGGGGAGGGCCTGCTCGCGACGAACTGAGCCGGAGTGTGGCGGCGGCTGAACTGGCCGGAGGCGAGGAAGAAGGCTTCCCGCCGTCGATTGCTGGCCGTGGGCGCACTAGTGGGATGGTACAAGGTTGCCTGAGGGTCGGACGAACTCGGGGGTTCCTTTTATAGTGCGACTAGGTCGGTTCCGCGGACGTGGATAAGAACGTCGGCGAACCGCCGTTCTGTAGTTGCAGGGCGACGTGGCGGGGACGTGCGCTAGTGGACGAGCTTGCGGATGAGTTTGAGCTTCTCCAGAGGGCAGCTGGCGTGTTGGAGTGGCTTGGGCGACGCTGCCACGGCCCGGGCCTGCTGTGGCCGGACGCTAGCTGCTGTGGCCGACCTAACGGCGGTGCTGTAGGGCGCTAGGAGGGGACCAAGGCGGCTCTCTGGCGAGGGAGGGGTCGGGTGTGCTGGCTGTGCGAGGGGAGTGTTCAGAACGAGCGCGGGGAGGCGGCAGTGGGACGCGGCGACACGGTGCGCGCGCGTGCAAAACGTGCACTCTGGGCGCGCCCAGCGCATGCATGCCAGGTGCTCAACGCAATGCCAGCGCGTGCTAGAGGGCTTGGATGAGGCTGAGGATTAAATTGCCTGGGTTAGGGTTAGCTAGAAGCTTAATGGACATGCTGGTTTGGCCATTAGGGCAACTTCATAATGCAAGTCCAAAAGCATGCCAAAACTGGCCACGCTCCTAACCTTCTCGATGAAATGCCAAGGGCATCTAGGCATCTCTTGGGGTGGCCAAAATCTCCAGATCAGTGTCTCTTTAGGTGTAGGTGATGGTGGCAAGGTTAGTTAGTCAAGACTAGAAACTTGTTACTACAAGTTTTTGAGAAAACCAATTCTGGACAGAAAGTAAAGGGCATCATTGCATGGACCAAAAATACTCCAATGGGGCCACTCTCCTGGACTTAAGGGTTTTGTAGGGTGGTTTATAAGCAGGAGAAAGATCATGGGCATTAGAGAAGAAGAAAATAGAGTTGTAGTACAAAACACCCAACTAGACCAGAGAGCAAAAGAGGATAATTTGCTCAAATTTTTCAAAGAACAATCATGGGTTTTTGCATAAAAATGAATTATATGCATCTACTGACATCTCCAAATTTTATGTAATTTTTAAAGAAATATTTAAATAGGTTGCAGTGCAAACCACAAACTGATCCACATTTGAAAACTTGAGGTAGGGCTCAAAATCCCCAAATGATTAAGAGAAGTTTTTGCATAAAAGTGATTTAGGAACCTCACATGTCATCCCCATATTTTGGTGGAATTTTTAAAGGAGTATTTGAAAGGTTTGTAGTGCAAAAGAGGCTCTAAAGCTTACAAAAAGCATTTTAAAAGAATAAAGCTCAGGAAAAACAATTATGCAGATAAATCCACTGATAAAAGAATTGTTTTTCTTGAGAAGGTATACAAGTCCAGTAATATTTTTTTGGAAAGTTTTCTCTTGAGGTAAAAACTTCACAATATTAAAGAAAAGAGGGGTTCTGAAATCAAAAGAAAATCCAGAAAGTGAAAATTTAATTTCCTGGCAAAATTTTATCCAATAAATCATGGTTAAAACTTTGGGGTGTTACAGTGAAGAGGAGTGGGGTGTGGTGGTGATTGGTGGTTGGACTGAGCGGAGGCATGGGGATTGATGACGCCGGTAGTGGCCACCAGGCCAGTTTGTTCTAGAGGCTTCCCTTCTTAATTGCTCAACAATGAGGTTTGTTGGAGATATGAACGAGGGAAGGCCTTGTCTGCAAATGTGGATAGGGGTGCGGGTATCTTTTAGTTTAATTTCCATCCATCAGATATAGATCGGACGGTCTATATTGCAAGATGGCACACGTACCATCATCACCAACTCGGTTTTTTATTAGAGAAGAAATATAAGTATGGAGATACAAACGTATTACCGATACTTGCTTCCGCAAACTAGCATCTACATTCTACTCAACGCCTCGACATGTGTGGCCTTAGCACAATGACTTCTCGACTGTGTAAAACAAAGATTTTCCCGTCGCCGATAAGAAGGGGGTGACGGCGGCGCACTTTTTGGCTTGCTCTAGTCCTAGTAGTCATACTAGGTGGTCTAAGCACGTGTAGATTTATTATTTTGCACGTCTCGTGTTCGCCGTACTGCCATGACTGTTGATGAATAGACAGTAAGTTATTCACGGGGAAGCCCTTGTTGGGCGTGTTTGCAATAGAGAGAGACTGTGTGCGTGTGTGATATGTTAGAGACTGAGGCAATGATAACAGATTCTTTGTGTCTATGTGTCAGGAGGATAGAAAGACACATGTACACGGGGCTTTGTGTCGTGTAACATGGAGACACATATACATAATTAGGGAGTAAGCGTGTGAGATACACATGCGGACATGGAGAGAGATGAGGATCCAGATAAATGGGTGTTTGTGGGTGTGTGTGTGTTTGTGCATGCGTTTGTGTGTGAGAGGGAGTGTGTGTATGTGGAGTAGATAGACTACTAATGATGTAAACCTAGTATAAGGGAAGGGGGAATAGTTGAAAGGACATGCGGTGCCCCCATGTGTGGTTTTGGTAATTGATGACAATCTCTATGGACTAATGGTTGCCTTGAGTTATATTTGAAGGGTTTGTCCATAGGCTTTTCTTGGAGTCTATTTGTTGGTTTCAAGGAGAGTTTGTGTTGACCAAGGTGCTATTAAGGAATTATCCAAAGATTGGTCAAATGAATGTTGAGCTTATAGCAAGCATGTCTTGAAGAAGAAGTGTGTGTGATCATTCATGTTTACCTTCAAGACATCATCCAAATGAAGAGAGTTGGAAAGATTCAAGGTTGATCAAGACTAAGTCAAAGAGTGAATCAAGTTGATCAACACACAAAGCATAGAAGATGTACCGAGAGGGATCAAGCGATCCCATGGTATGGTAAGCATTGTCAATTATGCTTTGTGTACTAACCCATTGGCTTCGTGAGAGTTCTTTGTGGGGTTAGGTTGCGGTGTGCAAGTTCAAGTAGGATCATCACGAAGAGAACATATGCTTGAAGCTTGCCGTCCATTGTGGTGGCAATGGACTTGTGAAGATGTGTCAAAGAGTGGCTCACCCATAGTGGAGTATGGGGGAGCAATCTACTAGTCTTCACCGAGCCAATGCAATCAAGAAAGGTGGTCCAACTTGAGGGAGTCAAGATCGTCATCATCTAGCTCAAGTGGACCATGTGCAAGGCAAAGGTTTGCCCTTGATAGGTTTTCCATTTTACCGGTCTCATGATGATAGTTGGGAGACCGGGTTATAGGATCGATTGCCGTACTATCAAGGGGGGCTCTCGATGAGTAGCTTGATCATATCATTCATAGAGAGCTCAAACCATTGCATCCTTGCATCATCTTTCTTGGTTCTTGTTTGGTTCTCTTTGTGAGTTTTGGAGCTAATGGTTATCTTGATGACAAGCTCAAGTTCATCGAAAATGGAGTTCACATGCATCTCCTATGATGTTTTCGATGTTGGAGGTTCTGCCGGTTCTTCTCTGTTGGAGGTTTCTCTCCTCTTTTTTTAGGCATACCTCCCCTGCCTCTTCTTACTATAACCAGTCGCTGTCTTGATGCTCAATTCGGAGCTCATTTGCAGAAGTTATGGCAGTTATGATTTTCCTTGGGGTGTACTTGCTTTCGTAGAAGTGGCATAAGGTTGGCGCCAGTGGTAGTACCGCTGGACCAGAGCGGTAGTACCGTGTATCGCCATAAGCCGTAGTACCGCTGTCCCACAACGGTAGTACCGCCCATGGCCATAAGCGGTAGTATGACTCTGGTTCCGCGCTGGTACCGCCTCGACTCGAGACGTGGTTTTCTCGTGTCGGGTTCAGCGGCAGTACCAGCAGCCGTAGGAGCGGTAGTACCGCTCGTGTGCAGTAGTACCGCGACTACCACCGCCCCTAATACCACTGGGCCAAGCGGCAATACCGCTGGCTCCAGCGGTAGTGCCGCTCTTTCGGCTCTGCCTCGCCCTCTGTTTTGCTCCGCTCTCTGTGTTCTAGCGCCCGGGCGGTAGTACCGATCCCCTGAGCGGTAGTACCGCTCGTGCGCGGACTGAGCACATAATGGTTGGATTCGGGAGCTCCTATAAAAGGGGGTCTTCTTCCCCATTCAACCTTATCCTTTGAGCTCGTGTTCTTCCCCCATTATTGACCTTCTTCGAGCTTGCTAACTCTCAATCCCTCCATAGATTCTTGCTAGTTTTTGAGCGAAAAGAGAGGTAGATCTAGATCCACATTTCCACCAATCGCTTTCTCCTCTATGTGAGGGGAACCCATTGGATCTAGATCTTGGAGTTCTTGGTGCTCTCCTTCTTGTTCTTCCTCTCATCTTCCTCCCTAGCGTTAGTTGCTTCGGTGGGATTTGAGAGAGAAGGACTTGGGCACTCTGTGTGCCCTTGCCATTGCATTTGGTGCATCGATTTGAGTTCTCCACGTGATACGTGGAAGTTACAAGTTGAGAACCTTATTACTCTTGGGTGCTTGGTACCCTTGAGCTTGTTACTCTTGGGTGTTTGGACACCCTAGAACTTGTTCCTCTTGGGTGCCTTGGCGCCCTAGACGGTTGGTGGCGTTCGGAGCTCAATCATAATGGTATAAAGCTCTGGGCAAGCGTCGGGCTCTCCAATTAGGTTGTGGAGATCACCCCGAGCAATTTGACGGGTATCGGTGACCGCCCCCAAGGGTTGCCAAAGTGTACGGGTTTGGTGACCACCCCCAAGGGTTAACACTTGTACGGGTTCGGTGATCTCCCTGAAGGGTCCCTTAGTGGAATCACATCATCTTGCATTGTGCGAGGGCGTGAGGAGATTATAGTGGCCCTAGTGGCTTCTTGGGGAGCATTGTGCCTCCACACCGCTCCAAACGGGGATTAGCATCTGCAAGGGTGTGAACTTCGGGATATATCGTCGTCTCTGCGTGCCTCGGTTATCTCTTACCCGAGCCCTTTACTTATGCACTTTACTTTGTGATAGCCATATTGTTTCTTGTCATATATCTTGCTATCACCTTGTAGTCTATCTTGCTTAGCATAAGTTGTTGGTGCACATAGGTGAGCCTAGTTGTTGTAGGTTTTGTTCTTGACAAATTAATCGCTAGGTTTATTCCAGATTTATTCAAGCCTAAACCATAATTATTTTAAAGCGCCTATTCACCCCCCATCTAGGCGACATCCACGATCTTTCAGTGTGACATGTGTAGTAGCGGGATAGCATGGGTGTGGGCAGGGGGAGCAGACTATTTGGAAGAGACATCGACTGTGTGTGAGGGAGAGGGGTGTGAGAGCGAGAGAGAGAGAGAGCTAGCGACGGAGAGAGAGAGATAGAGAGGGGTGATAGGGGTCATTTGTTCGAAATCGGCCTATGTAAGGAGATGCAATGGAAGCGAGTCATTGTGTGTGTGATAGGGACTTCATGAGAGATCTAGAATAGATGGTGTAGAGAACAATGTGCGAAATCAAGGACGATGATACATTAGAGAGCTATGGAAAGAGTCACAACATATGTGTATACATGGAAGGAGCTGGGGCGGGTCTGCATGTGGGAGAGATAGAAAGAGGAGAGTGGTGCACAAGGAGACAAAAGTGTGCTTGTTTCTAGTGGGGGTGGTGTGTGAGGTGAGTGCGCGAGAACGATATAACTAGGGAGATAGACGTTTGGGGGCGACATTTTGTGTGTATGGGAAATATACACTCTACATAGTGCGTGTGCTTGGGAAAGAGAGATAGCGCGAGACATAGAGAGTGAGGGAAGAGATGTGTGCATGCCCGAGAGACAAGTGATAAAGACCTATATTGGGATCCTGACTTTAGAAGAGATAGGGGTGTTAATGTGCTCATCTGTTGATGTTTGGGGGAGAGAACGACTTCTCTATGTGTGTGTGGGGGGGGGGTGTGGCTTCAGATAAAGAGTGAGGTGTCTATATTTGAGCTACTTTAGTGTAATTGAGATATTGTGTACTCATGGTTGATCAATTTGTTTCACAGTTTGGACTATGAGATAATGATACTTTTGAGCATGCCACTACTGGAATCAGAGGATTTGCCATCAGCCCTTTCTTTGCCGCCTGCTAGTGGACGGCAAAGGAGCTCTTTGCTGTCCGTTTCCAAAAAACAGACGACAAAGAACTGGCTGATGGCAAAGATCATATTTGCCATCAGCCAGTTCTTCGTTGTCTGCTAGCCGACGGCAAAGAAGCTTTGCCGTCGGCTAGTGGACGGCAAAGAGGGAGGGGCCCCACTGATGAGCTGCTTAAAAAAACTTAACGGCCCCCCTCTTTGCCGTCCTCTAGCAGACGGCAAAGGGGTGCAGACGGCAAAGATTTAAACTATCTAACGGCGGCCGCGCCCCACCCCGCCCCTCTCTCTCTATTTCTCTCCCTCTTCACACGCGCGCCGCCGCCCCCACCACTCTCCGCCGCCCCATCGCCCCACCACCCCGTCGTCCCGTTGCCCCACCACCCCGCCGCCCCACCGCCCCCCCGCCCCGGTGCCACCGCGGCCCCGTTGCCCCCGCCGCCCTGCCGTCTCGGCGCCACCGCGCCCAGGCCCCCCCCCCCCGCGCCCCACCACCCCGGCTCCAGCCCCCCTGCGCCCCACCACCCGGCGCCCCACCGGCCCCCCGCCCCATCGCCCCCGCCGCCCTGCCGTCTCGGCGCCGCCGCGCCCCCTGCCCCACGGCGCCCCAGCCCCCCCGCGCCCCACCGCCCCGGCCCCGGCCCCGTCGCCACTGCTGCCCAGCGCCACCACCCCAGGCTGCCCCGCCCCCCTCCTCTAGGGGCCACCTCCTCCACCGGACCTGCCCCAAGTGAGCTCTACCTCCTCTTTTTCTATTTTTTTTGTTTTTTTAGTTTTAGGTTTATGTTTTGTTTAGATTTAGTTTTAGTTTTAGGTTCAGTTTTAGGTTTAGGTTTAGTTTTAGTTTAGTTTTAGGTTTAGATTTAGTTTTTTCCTTTTTTCTGTTTTTTTAGTTTTAGGTTTATGTTTAGTTTAGATTTAGTTTTAGTTTTAGATTTAGGTTTAATTTTAGGTTTAGGAAAGAAGAAGAAGAAAAAAAGGAGAGGAGGAGAAGAAGAAGAGGAAAAAGGAAAGGAAGAAGAAGAAGAGGAGGAGGAGAAGAAATACGAAGAAGAGGAAGAAGAAGAAGAAAAAAGAGGAGAGGAGGAGAAGAAGAAGAGGAAAAGGAAAGGAGGAAGAAGAAGAAGAAGAAGGAAAAAAGGAAGAAAAGGAAGAAAAGGAAGAAGAGGAAGAAGAAGAAAAGGAAAAAAGAGGGAAAAAACTCGACCCGACACGGCACCCCGACCCCGAGACCCCGACCCCGACCCCGACACCGAACCCGACCCCGACCCCGATCCAGAGGCCGATGGGGTCATATATTTGTGAATTATTAGTTAGGTCATATATTTTTTGATTTTGTTATGAAAAACACCATATATAATTGTGTTGATCGGGTAGTTTTAAATGTGCAGTTGTTTCATCGCTGCAAGGTTTGGTGTTCGACGACCTGTGCCCCTTCGTTCGTGGGTGAGCAGAAATGACCTGGCCTCCTCCCCCATTAATTATTTGATCTATTCGGATGAAACTTGATAGCTAGCTATATATGTGTCTTCAATCATCAGTATGCGTAACCAACATGTGTCTCCCGTTCGAAAGCATCATAGTTATAAATATGCATGCATTTGCATATTTATAACCTTGATTCTTTCGAATTGTCCAACGCTATCCATTGGATCCGACGCATAAATTTCGTCAGTGCCTCCCTGTTGTTCTCCGGGTACACATCCTCTCTGTTTATTGCAGAGACGTGTATCAGGAGAACAACGGGGAGGTGCTGCCGAAATTTTGCGTCAGATCCGGAGCATAGCATGGGAAAATGAACCCAATCTACACATACTCGGGTGGGATAAGGACCTATCATTACCTATTAGAGTGTAGGTAGCATGGACGTAATAAGATTGACAAAGTAGATCAACTGATGAATATATACATGATGAATTATATATATAATTGTTGTGTGTCCAGTAGCTCTGAAAGTCAAGATGAGTGATCGTGCGTGGATGTATACCGGTCACACTGGTCAGAACAAATGGAGCGCTGAATGGTTCACAAAAACCAAGGGGTTTGTGCAAGGGCGCATTTGCAAATGGCCAGAGGAAAACTTGGTGCCCCTGTTTCCGATGCGGCAATTGGGAAAAGAGGACAGAGGCTGAAATGGGTAAACACCTGCAGAAGAATGGTTTTACGCCCGATTATACGTTGTGGACATTTCATGGTGAGTCTGCCCAACGTGACCGAGCTGAGGTGGATCATCGTCGCACCGACGAGCATGGAACCGGGATGGAAAACATGGTGCAAGACTATGATGATGCTCGGGATTCGGACGAGGAGATGGAGGAATCTTTAAAGGCCTTCAATGAAATGTTGGGGTCTTCAAAACGTCCGCTCCACGAGCACACTGAGCTTTGTCAGTTGGATGCCATCTCACAAGTAATGGCTCTGAAGGCTCGGTTCAACTTGGGCAGAGAATGCTATGACACAATTATGACAGTATTTGGACGCTTTCTACCCAAAGGCCATGTAATGCCTGCAAACCTGTACCAGTCAGACAAAATCCTCCGTGCACTGAAGATGCCCTATGAGAAGATACATGCCTGTGAGGAAGGATGTGCCTTATTTAGGCTTGACTATGCGGACTTGAACTATTGTCCCATTTGCAAGTCTTCCAGGTATATTGTGGTAGACAACGGTATGGGTGAGAAGACACAGAGCAAAATCCCCGGTAGTGTTCTTTGGTATATGCCAATCGTACCAAGACTTCAATGTCTTTTCATCGTCGAAGAGACGGCCAGACAGATGACATGGCACAAAACAGGCAAAAGAACCGAACTAGATGCAGATGTGAATCTGATGATGGTACACACATCGGATGGTGTTGCATGGAAAAAGTTTGATGAATTAAATGCTGACAAAGCGGCAGATCCAAGGCATCCTCGAGTCAGCATCAGCACCGATGGGTTTAGTGTGTTTGCTATGACGACAACCCAATACAGTTGTTGGCCCGTATTTGTCTTTCCACTCAATCTCCCCCCGGACAGATTATGCAAAGAAAGAACATTTTCCTGACGTCGATAATTCCAGGGCCCAACTATCCGGGGAAAAATAAGAATGTGTACATGCAGCCGCTTAAGGACGAATTGCAAGAAGCCTGGGATAATGGGTTCAAGACATACGATGCCTATAGCAAACGAAACTTCATAATGCTTGTCTGGTACATATACTCGACGCATGACTTGCTGGCGTATGCACAATTCGTTGGCTGGTGTGTTCATGGAAGGTTCCCGTGCCCCACATGCAAGGGAGCTCTTGAGTTTTGTTGGCTTCAGGCCGGTCGCAAGTTTTCTTGCTTCGACATGCATAGACAGTTCCTGGATCCTTGCCATAAGTTCAGGAAAGACAACACACCCATGAGGTAGACGCCTGGATTAGTTAAACGCTCTTGAGCCAGATCCAGAGCGTCCAGGGTACTTCAAGGGGTATAATTCTGAGCACGCCTGGACTCACAAAACATGCTTATGGGATCTGCCTTATTTCAAAGACCTCCTTTGCCCACACAACATCGATGTGATGCACACTGAGAAGAATATTAAACTTGTAGGCTAATTCAGAGTCTAGGGACGCCGAATTGAGACAAGTCGCTAATGGTTTTGACTATAAGGTCCGTTCATTTGACAAATACGACATCAACGGGTATCACTTTCGTACCTATGGCAACGAGCTATCTATGGCCGACCGAAAGTCTACAAATTGTTGTGTATCTGCTATCGGCGAAGGAGGTACCGAGTATTATGGGAGAGTTGAAGCAATTTATGAACTTCTATTCTATGGTGAAAACCCACCGAATGTCATAGTCTTCAAATGTTATTGGTTTCAGCCGAAGGAGACTAGAAGGACTCATGAACATATAGGGCTAGTTGAAATCAACCAAAGCACCCATTTAGATGTTCCTGATGTCTATATTACGGCTCAACAGGCGACCCAAGTATTCTATCTACCATGGGCCTGCCAAACTAATCCAAATCTGAAAGGTTGGGATGTCGTTTATGAAGTGCCGCCACGTGCTAGACTATCTCCCCCAAAGGAAGAGGATTATGAACCTCACATTAACCCAGACACATATGAAGGAGAATTCTTCCAAGAGACACGTCTTTCCAAAAAGAATTTCAAGAACTGGTATACTTCACCCCAAAACATTGAAGTAGACAGTGATAGTGAATCCCACATCACCCCAGACGAGGAACAAGAACATCCGGAACAAGAAGAGGTTACTGCTGCGGATGACCTCTCAATGCTTGACCGATTACGTAAAGGTGGCCTTCCACATGTTGATGCCACTGAACCCTATGAGCCTGTCATTGATTATAGTGATGATGATGATTATGCATTTATTGATGATACTGATCGAGATTATTACTAGTGTCAGGTATTCAATTTTTTTATGTTGTACTTGATGATGATACACTTAAGTGATATACATATTATTATTCATGTCGGTATTTTTTTATGTTGTACTAATTTCGTTTACTCTTTGTCATGGCAGGTGTTGAAAGATGGAAGAGGAGCCGACTGAGGCCAAGAACAAACATGCCCAAATTGAAGGTGTGCCACACCATAAAGGTAGCTCCAGCTTATATCAGTTCGGGCGGAATGGGTATGTGGTTTGCTTCATGATTAATGCAATTCATTCATCATGCTAGCTTGAGCCCTTTAATTACTAATTTACTTTGTTTCTCTCTTTCAGGCATGCTACAATAAGACAGATAAGGTGCTAGAGGGGTATGACCTGTATGCCATGGCCCACACTGCCTCTTACAAGCAAGTCAAGGGGAAGGCGAGGAAAGGGGAGGAGTTTAACCCGAGCCAGATTACCTACAATCCAGAGCAGGTGATGATATCTAGTGGCGGGAGGTCCCATGGCTCCATAGCCATTGATCCAGAGATTGCTCCTGAGACCATGGTGAGTTTAATTTGAATGGACGTTACTTGCTAGTCTTAACGTTTGAGTGTCATCATGCTAACGAAACATTGGAAATGATCTTTGGTGCAGCGTAACTCCACATAAGCATCACACGATCCTTCTCCAACTACTGGCACGAGCCAGCCCGCTCCCACACCTCCATGATCAAGGTAAGTTTCTCTAGTTTTTTGCTTCACAAATGCATAAAGACCTAGACTTAGCTTTATTTCCTCCAATATGCTTACCTTAATGACCTAGAGTTAGCTTCTTTTCCTCCAAAATGACTTAATAAGCTTACTGACCTCCAAAACCAGCCATTTTACCTAAGTTAGCTCTAAAATGATCTATACTTAGCTTTGTTTCCTCCAAAATGACCTAAGTTAGTTATAATATGCTTAGTTAACTAGGTTTGCTCAATAATGACATGTACTTAGCTTACTTATGTAAAAAATGGCATAATTAGCTTAGTTAGCTCATAAACGATCCATTTTACCTATGTTAGCTCTAAAATGATGCATTTTACCTAAGTTAGCTCATAAACGATCCATTTCACCTAAGTTACCTCACGAACGATGGTGTGCTTCTTCTTCTAGTCTTCTTCTTCTAGTCACCTTTTCCTAACTTTCTTATTTGCCATTTTGCAGATTTCATTCACTTCTCGGAAGCTAGCTTGCTATGATGGAGTGCTTGTTTTTTATTTCATTCTCTTCTAGTATTCTTCTAGCTTGCTACGATGGAACTTACTATCTTGATGAAACTTTGCATTGTAATATGTATGTGCAATTTCCTAATGGTTGCAACTTATGTGTATGTGCAACTTGCTATGTATGAATGGATGGAACTATATATGTATGTACGATGAAACTTATGTGCTGTTAAATAGACCTGTGAAATATATCTATATATGTCATATATATTTGCTGTGAAAATTGTTGGATTAAAAAAACAGAAAAAAGAGACAATATGCAGGCTCTTTGTCGTCTGCCATCGACGACAAAGGGCTCTTTTCCATCAGCAGCGGACAGCAAAGAGGCCATGTGGCAGGCAACTGTGCTTCCTGGGAGGCTGACCAATTTGGTCAGTTTGCCTACAGTGGCTGACGGCAAAGAGAAAAAAACTTTTCCTACAGCGGCGGACGGCAAAGGTCTGCCGTGTAGTGACGTCGGCTAACAACATTCGGCGGATGGCAAAGGCCTTCCGAAGTTTGCCGTCAGCGGCAGACGGCAAAGGCCTGCCGTTAACCACCTAATGGAGTAACAGCGCATTTATTGCCGTCTGCATTCTTTGCCGTCCGCTACAGATGGCAAAGGCCCCTTTGCCGTCAGCCGCCCGAAGCAGACGGCAATGTAGCTCTTAGCCGTCCCCTACTTTGCCGTCCCCTTTTGCCGTCCGCGGCGGACGGCAAAGACCTTTGCCGTCCGCCATCCATGCCTTTTCCGTCCGCCGTGGCAGATGGCAAAGTAGCTGATTCCTGTAGTGTCCGCTATATACCTTGATGTACCAGAATTACAAACCTAAGATTGGAATTTTGGAATTCGACTCCATCATTAGCTTTTGTAATTCATTTAAACGGAGGTACATTTTTAAGCTGGGATTTCATGATTTCAAATTCATATATCAAACCTAGAGATATACACATACAGGCATGTTCAAACTTTATAATCATCCACTTAATTCATACACATCCACATTTTTTCTTTTTTCATCATATTTAGGATAAACACATTTGGAATTTCATTTGAATTGGACTATGTGATGGTATTTGCTTGGCCAGCTCAATGATCCATATTTGAATTGAATGGACAATCTAAGTTTTCAGTTGGAGACATTGATTTTCAAAACTTGCAGTTTTTTTGCGTGCAAAACAAACAAATTGTCGGCCATGATATCATAGTCGGCCGTACAAGAGCAGAACACTTATAATTTTAGGAGCCAAAAGCTTTCAAACTTCCCGCTCACATCGAAATATCACGCGCCCGAAAGTTTAGCCCTGCGATATTCCTGTTTTACCCCTGCCACATGAACGAAAAGGGGCTGCTTTGGTAACTCCATTGTTTTCCCCTCTTTGCCCCTAACATTCTTCCCCAGAGCCCCTCCCCTTCCCCTCCCCGACCCCCAACCACGGCAAGCCACCGAATCTAGTCCTCCGCCTCAGCGGTGGACCTCACACCCCATCGGATATACCTTCCGCACCTCGGAACCCCCAATTGCCAACTCACAACTTCACCAGAGTCGCTTCAGCGACTGGCTTTTCCACCACTCCAAATCTCCTTGACCGCCATCATGGTCCACCGCACCGGATCTGCTTAACTGGAGCCCTCGTCCACCACAGTGTAGGCCCTTCACTGACTCCCTCGTCCGCCCCTTCTCTGGCTCTTCATACAAGCCCTCGTCCGCCGCAACAGATCCGCCTCACCGAAAGCACTGTACAACGCGCCCGCTGAAGCCTTCGTCCACTGCACCGGATCCGCTCCACGGACGCCATACTTAACTCCACCGGCCCTGCTTTACCGACACCGCAGCCTCATCAGGTTATTTCGATTTGTACTCCTTCGGTTTTTCTCTTTATCATGCAACTGTTCACTTACCATAGATGAGCTTTATTTTATGTCGACAGGCGCCGCAACTGTAGCACCAGAGCCGCTTCAGCGTCAGCGATAGCCGGCCCAAAATCAACCGCAACACGAGCACCATCGACGATCCTTAGCTATCAAGTATGACAACGATACCCATACGCCGCCGAGAATCAGGTACTATTATCCAACGGCCGGCACCTACGTTCACTTTCCTAGCATAAGCACCGCACCTTTGAATTTCTTCAGGGCATAATTCAGTTTTTCATGAGATGCGTTATTCTGCTTGCACCTGTAGGGCCATACTTCTGGCAGTGAACATGTTACTTGTGCTAAATTACATACTAGTTCACATATAGTTAATATGCTTTAGTTTTGTCCTAAGTACTGTATTATTGTTCTTCCTAGATATCACTGCCTACTATTTTACTTCTTGAATGCTATATTTATGATAATGGTATTGTCCTGATGCCACCTGTTGGTTCCATCAGACTGCTTAATGTTCTCTATGCTTAATTACACATCAGCAAACTAGCATGTGGTTCCGCTGCTTTTTGTTTGTTTTACCCTACATTTTCTGATGCTAGCTATTACATCACTACTCCAAGCCTCTGTTCATTACTTGTTTGTGTGTTCTTGATTTTTCCAAGTTGCATGACTAATTGGATGCTTCTATTAATTATAGAGCTGCCAACCCCATCAAGCAAAATATGTGTTCTTTTAGGGATGGCACCTCGAACAAGCATAAAAATAGAGGGAAGCAGATATATTGTCATGTATGCACACACCCTTCTTTCATTAGTTTAGATGAACCATCAATGATCAATTCAGACCAGTGCATGCAATTAACATTAATTTTACCTAAATAGAGGGTGCAGAATAAATTACAACAATTAGATTTGCAACCACGGGATGCTGACGATATCTTCAAAGAACATTGCAACAGCAGCGAGGCTTCACATTAACATATGGTAAGCCAGTGTGTTTTAGTACATGTGAAATGTAATGCGAGTGGGCTGCTTTCTTGGCTTGTGCCCTCAACCTGTAATCCTACCGAATTACAAATAGTTTACTTGTCTGCTTTGTTGTAGTGCTTGATTCAAATGCTTGTTTGTTGTTACACTATACCTGAGTTGGCCAATATGTCAGCAGTGCCTGCTATACTATCGTAAAGAAATGCATGCCTATTTCATTTGAGTCCTTAACTTTTCCTCTCAACTTCATCAAAAGACTATCCTCGTAGTTTATATGAGGCCACACTATTAAGTGCTTTCTCAGATTATTTCAACTGCTTAGATGCCTTGGCAACTTAAATATAGCGGTGGTACACTCCCTTTCAACTAGGGATGTCAACTGGGTCCCGTTTAATCCCGATTAAAGTCCACTAGTGGTATGATAGTTCAAAAGAGTTTTTGTTTTTTGAGGAAAATGAACTAGAGAGCTAGCAAAAACTAACTAGATGGGACTAGCAGATGTCATTTATTTGCCTCTTACATCCCTTGTTTCATCTTACCATTTTAATTTCTTTTCGGCTGATGCTGCTTCGAACCATTTAAATATAGCTTGCCATGCTCGGCAATAATTCGTCTGTCGTTTACCACGCAAGCTTACTGCCTGGATCATACGATAATGATAGTCTCCAACGTATCTATAATTTTTGATTGCTCCATGCTACAAAATCTACTGTTTTGGACTATATTGTGCTTTATTTTCCACTTTTATATTATTTTTGGGACTAACCTATTAACCGGAGACCCAGCCCAGAATTGCTGTTTTTTGCCTATTTCAGTATTTTGAAGAAACAGAATATCAAACGGAGTTCAAACGGAACGAAACCTTCGGGAACGTGATTTTCTCACCGAACATGATCCAAGAGACTTGGACACTACTCCAAGAAGTGCTAGAGGCAGTCACGAGGGTGGAGGTTGCGCCCCCCTGGGCGCGCCCCCCTACCTCGTGGGCCCCATGTTGCTCCACCGACGTACTCCTTCCTCCTATATATACCTACGTACCCCCGTCAGATCAAATACGGAGCCAAAAACCTAATTCCACCGCCGCAACTTTCTGTATCTGCGAGATCCCATCTTGGGGCCTGTTCCGGAGCTCCGCCGGAGAGGGCATCTACCATGGAGGGCTTCTACATCAACACCATAGCCTCTCCGATGAAGTGTGTGTAGTTTACTTCAGACCTTCGGGTCCATAGCTAGTAGCTAGATGGCTTATTCTCTCTTTTTGGATCTCAATACAATGTTCTCCCCCTCTCTTGTGGAGATCTATTCGATGTAATCTTCTTTTTGTGGTGTGTTTGTTGAGACTGATGAACTGTGGGTTTATGATCCAGCTTATCTATGAATAATATTTGATTCTTCTCTTAATTCTTTTATGTATGATTGAGTTATCTATGCAAGTCTCTTGGAATTATCCGTTTGGTTTGGCCTACTAGATTGGTAGTTCTTGCAATGGGAGAAGTGTTTAGCTTTGGGTTCAATCTTGCGGTGTCCTTACCCAGTGATAGAAAGGGTTGCAAGGCACGTATTGTATTGTTGCCTTCGAGGATAACAAGATGGGTTTTTTATCATATTGCACGAATTTATCCCTCTACATCATGTCATTTTGCTTAAGGCGTTACTCTGTTTTTAACTTAACACTCTAGATGCATGATGGATAGCGGTCGATGAGTGGAGTTATAGTAGTAGATGCAGAATCATTTCGATCTACTTGTCTCGGACGTGATGCCTATATACATGATCATACCTAGATAATCTCATGATTATTCGCTTTTCTATCAATTGCTCAACAGTAATTTATTCACCCACCGTAGAATACTTATGCTCTTGAGAGAAGCCACTAGTGAAACCTATGGCCCCCAGGTCTATTCTCATCATATCAATCTCCATTACTTTATTACTTTCTTTGTTTTTACTTTGCCTTTTACTTTTTACTTTGCATCTCTATATCAAAAGTACCAAAAATATTATTTATCATCTCTATCAGATCCCACCCTCATAAGTGACCGTGAAGGATTGGCAACCCCTAATCGCGTTGGTAGCGAGTAGCTATCATTTTGTGTAGGTACGAGGGACTTGTGCGTGATCTCCTACTGGATTGATACGTTGGTTCTCAAAAACTGAGGGAAATACTTACGCTACTTTTACTACATCATCCTCTCCTCTTCGGGGAAATCCAACGCAGTGCTCAAGAGGTAGCAAGAAGAATTTCTGGCACCGTTGCCAGGGAGTTTGTGCAAAAGTCAACCATACCAAGTACCCATCACAATCCCTATCTCTCGCATTACATTATTTGCCTCTCGTTTTCCTCTCCCCCACTTCACCCCTTGCCATTTTATTCGCCCTCTCTTTCCCAATCTCCTCCTCTCTTTCTCTTTCGCCTTTTTCTCGTTTTCCCTCTTGCTTGCTCGTGTGTTAGTTCGTTCACCTTTTCGTTATGACTAGTCTCTTATCCACTCCTATGTCTCCTGAGTTTGAAGTTCTTAACTTCAAGAAAAGGCAAGGAGAAAATTTAAAAGATGCTTGGTATAGGATGTTGGAATCTTATCGTATGTGCACCCTAGAGGTGAACTATAGAATTCTTCTTCGTAATTTTTATGTTGGGTTAAATATGACGTATAGACAACTCTTGGACTGTTTGGCCAAGGGAAATTTCATTGAGATTGACCACAGTACTGTGCATGAAATTATAGAGGGAATAGTGGGAACACTACCCCAAAAGGGAGGATCTCATCCTACCCAGGAAGAAACCCAAGTGTTTGAAAAGATTTGCGAAGTAACAAAAAATTTACAAAAATCTCTTGAGCCTCTTAAAAGTATTAGCAGAAATCTTCACCGTATGAATATGTTGATTACTCTTTGTAATAAGCGGTTGGATTCTTTAGATCTAAAAATTTCCGAGTATGAAGGGAAGCGGGAAGAACACCCCGGATTCGAGCATGACTCCGCTAAAAAACTAAAAACTAGAGATGGCAAAACCTAGATCTATCCTTGCTTTTATGCCTAGCTAGGGGCGTTAAATGATAGCGCTTGTTGGGAGGCAACCCAATTTTATTTTCATTCTTTGTTTTTGTTCCTGTTTAGTGTTAAATTTTGTTTCTAACTTCTGTTTAGATGTGTTTTTATGTTTTAGTTAGTGTTTGTGCCAAGTAGAACCTATAGGATAAGCTATGATGATAGTTGATTTGATTCTGCTGAAAAACAGAAACTTTGTGCTCACGAGAAAACATTCAATAAATCACAGAAACGTGCTTTTGCATTGATTCTTTTTGCTGCTGATCAATAAACAAATTTACCAGTACTTCCTATTTTGGTAGAATTTTTAGAGTTCCATAAGTTTGCGTTAGTTACATATTGCTACAGACTGTTGTGTTTTTGACAGATTCTGTTTTTCGTGTGTTGTTTGCTTATTTCAATGCATCTATGGCTAATAAATTTGTTTATAAACCATAAGTAAGTTGGAATACAGTAGGTTTAACACCAATATAAATAAAGAATGAGTTCATTACAGTACCTTGAAGTAGTCTTTTGTTTTCTTTCACTAACGGAACTCACGAGATTTCTATTGAGTTTTGTGTTGTGAAGTTTTCAAGTTTTGGGTGAATTCTTTTGATGGATTATGGAACAAAGAGTGGCAAGAGCCTAAGCTTGGGGATGCCCATGGCACCCCCATGATAATCTAAGGACACCAAAAAGTCAAAGCTTGGGGATGCCCCGTAAGGCATCCCCTCTTTCGTCTACTTCCATCGGTAATTTACTTGGAGCTATATTTTTATTCACCACATGTCATGTGTTTTGCTTGGAGCGTCTTGTATTATTTGCGTCTTTGCTTGTTAGTTTACCACAATCATCCTTTCTGTACACACCTTTTGAGAGAGCCATACATGATTTAGAATTTGATAGAATACTCTATGTGCTTCACTTATATCTTTTGAGCTTGATAGTTTTGCTCATAGCGCTTCACTTATATCTTTTGAAAGTAATAATTTTTGCTCTTGTGCTTCACTTAATCTTTTAGAGCACGGTGGTGGATTTGTTTTAAAGAAACTATTGATCTCTCATGCTTCACTTAGATTATTTTGAGAGTTGTTAATAGCATGGTAATTTGCTTAATGTTAATATACTTGGTATTCAAGATTTGTGAAACTTTCTTTTGAGTGCGTTGAATACTAAGATAAGTTTGGTGCTTGATAATTGTTTTGAGATATGGAGGTAATAATATCAAAGCAATGCTAGTTGGGGTGATTATGAATTTAAAGAATGCTTGAGTTGAAGTTTGTGATTCCCGTAGCATGCAGATATGGTGAACCGCTTTGTGATAAAGTCAGAACACAATTTTATTTATTGCTTGTCTTCCTTATGAGTGGAAGTCAGGGACGAGCGATGATCTTTTCCTACCAATCTACCCCCCTAGGAGCATGCGTGTAGTGCTTTGGTTTTTGATGACTTCTAAATTTTTGCAATAAGTGCATGAGTTCTTTTGACTAATGTTGAGTCCATGGATTATACGCACTCTCACCTTCCACCATTGCTAGCCTCTCTAATACCGCGCACTTTTCGCCTGTATCATACACCCACCATATAACTTCCTCAAAACAGCCACCTTACCTACCTATCATGGCTTTTCCATAGCCATTCCGAGATATATTTCCATGCAACTTGCCACCGTTCCATTCATATGACACATATTACTTTTGTCATATTGCTCTTTGCATGAACATGTAGTTGACATTGTATTTGTGGCAAAGCCACCATTCATAATTCTTTCATACATGTCGCTCATGATTCATTGCATATCCCGGTACACCGCCGGAGGCATTCATATAGAGTCATATTTTGTTATAAGTATCGAGTTGTAATTCTTGAGTTGTAAGAAAAATAAAAGTGTGATGATCATCATCATTAGAGCATTGTCCCAGTGAGGAAAGGGTGATGGAGACTATGATTCCCCCATAAGTCGGGATAAGACTCTGGACGAAAAAAAGAGTGGCCATAAAAAAAGAGAAAAGGCCCAAATAAAAAAATGAGAGAAAAAGAGAGAAGGGACAATGCTACTATCCTTTTTCCACACTTGTGCTTCAAAGTAGCACCATGATCTTCATGATAGAGAGTCTCATATGTTGTCACTTTCATATACTAGTGGGAATTTTTCATTACAGAACTTGGCTTGTATATTCCAATGATGGGCTTCCTCAAAAGTGCCCTAGGTCTTCGTGAGAAAGCAAGTTGGATGCACACCCACTTAGTTTCTTCTGTTGAGCTTTCACATGCTTATTGCTCTAGTGCATCCGTTGCATGGCAATCCCGACTCACTCACATTGATATCTATTGATGGGCATCTCCATAGCCCATTGATACGCCTAGTTGATGTGAGACTATCTTCTCCTTTTTGTCTTCTCCACAACCACCATTCTATTCCACCTATAGTGCTATGTCCATGGCTCACGCTCATGTATTGCGTGAAAGTTGAAAAAGTTTTGAGATTATTAAAGTATGAAACAATTGCTTGGCTCGTCATCGGGGTTGTGCATGATTAAATACTTTGTGTGAAGAAGTTAGAGCTTAGCCAAACTATATGATTTTATAGGGATAACTTTCTTTAAACATGCTATTTTGAGAAGACATGATTGCTTTAATTTGTATGCTTGAAGTATTATTACTTTTATGTCAATATGAACCTTTGTCTTGAACCTTTCGGATCTGAATATTCATATCACAATTAAGAAGATTTACATTGAAATTATGCCAAAGTATCACTCCGCATCAAAAATTCTTTTTTATCATTTAGCTACTCGAGGACGAGCAGGAATTAAGCTTGGGGATGCTTGATACGTCTCCAACGTATCTCTAATTTTTTATTGCTCCATGCTACTTTATCTACTGTTTTGGACTATATTGGGCTTTATTTTCCACTTTTATATTATTTTTGGGACTAACCTATTAACCGGAGGCCCAACCCAGAATTGCTGTTTTTTGCCTATTTCAGTATTTCGAAGAAACAGAATATCAAACGGAGTCCAAACGGAATGAAACCTTCAGGAACGTGATTTTCTCAATGAACGTGATCCAGGAGACTTGGACCCTACTCCAAGAAGTGCCAGAGGCGGTCACGAGGGTGGAGGGCACCCCCTGGGCGCGCCCCCTGCTTCATGGGCCCCCTGTTGCTCCACTGACGTACTCCTTCCTCCTATATATACCTATGTACCCCCGTCAGATCAAATACGGAGCCAAAAACCTAATTCCACCACCGCAAAATTCTGTATCCGCGAGATCCCATCTTGGGGCCTGTTCCGGAGCTCCATCGGAGAGAGCATCTACCACGGAGGGCTTCTACATCAACACCATAGCCTCTCCGATGAAGTGTGAGTAGTTTACTTCAGACCTTCGGGTCCATAGCTAGTAGCTAGATGGCTTCTTCTCTCTTTTTGGATCTCAATACAATGTTCTCCCCTTCTCTTGTGGATCTTTTGTTATAAGTAGCTAGATGGACCTTGTTATGCCGGCCCTTTTATCCAGGTCTTCACGTAAATCGTGTTGCTAGTTCTGGGTTGCTACCTCCCTTTCTTTATGGAGCGGGGGTGCGGATTTCTATGCGACATTATTAGCTGCTCTGTCTCGACCACTAGGTGGTCGGTCCTGTTGGTCAGCCGTATAGTTATTCGGCGGTATGGGCGCTATAGCCTCATCGTCGAATTCGGGCAGCAGTTTACGTTTGGGATAGCTCTTTGTTTGGCGATTGCCTCCATATTTTTCCTTAGTGTCGAGCACTTTGTTCCATCTATCATCGAGCATATCCTATGTGGATTTAAGCCATTGCATGTGCTTATTCAAGCTCCTTGCATTGGCATTAAGTCTCTGTTGGAGGCGTTCTCATTCCACTTGTGTATCAGGGATGATGAATGTGTCATCATCCAGACTATCCTCTTCTTTGGAGACAGGTTGATAAGTGGTTTCTTCGGCATCACCATGATCGTACAGCGGACCCGGACTGTGTTTGCCGTCTCCCTACTCATCCTTCTTCATGGCTGGGTCTGCGGGGTCTTCATTTTCTTCTGCATTGTCCGGGGTGTTATCTCTTGTGCCGGTATCGCTATTTTTACCATGGCGTGGTTTAGAGCGGCGCCGCTGATGTCGGCACTTCGGCTGCTTCTCAGGAGGCTTATCCTCAACTGGGTCCTTTTTGTCATCGCCATTGTTGTCTTTAGGTGTATCCACCATATATATGTCGTATGAGGAGGTGGCTGTCCAGCGCCCTGTGGGCGGTGGTTCCTGTTCGTCTCCTGCATCGTCGTCTATACCGTCGATGCCTTCGGAGTCATAATCGAGCGTGTTGGTTAAGTCATCAACAGTGGCTATCAAGTGGGTGGTAGGTGGGCAACAAAGTTCGTCGTCTGCTTCCCACTCAAGATGGACATAGTTCGGCCAAGAATCTCCTGACAAGGAGAGAGACTTTAATGAGTTTAGCACATCACCCACGAGCGAGTGTCGAAAGATGTCCGCGGAGGTAAACTCCAAGGTCGGCACCCAATTAGATTCGACGGGCGCGGACACACGCGGTTCAGAACTTGTATCCGGAGATGGGTCTGAGGGTCCGATGGCACAGACCTCAATAAAGGTTAGGTCTGTGTTCGGCTCCCGCGCCATAGAGTATGCGGCTTCCATGGTGGGGTCCAGCCCCCCGTCCTCGGACGGCACGATCTGTTCTCGATCTAGGGCCAGGACAGTCATAGGCACTGTGTCCTGAGCATAGTCCGATGACAGCTATAGGGCGCGGCTATCATGGGTTCAAATCCGTCGAAGATCAAGTCTCTGCGGATGTCGGCGATGTAATTCAAACATCCAAACCTGACCTGATGGCCAGGGGCGTAGCTATCGATCTACTCCAGTTGGCCAAGCGAGTTGGCCCGCAGTGCGAAGCCGCCAAATACGAAGATCTGTCCGGGGAGAAAAGTCTCACCCTGGACTGTGTCGTTGTAGATGATTGAAGGAGCCATCAAACCTTATGATGACGACACAGTGGAACTCTCAATGAAAGCACCAATGTCGGTGTCAAAACCGAAGGATCTCGGGTAGGGGATCCCGAACTGTGCGTCTAAGGCTAATGGTAACAGGAGGTGGGGGACACTATGTTTACCCAGGTTCGGGCCCTCTCTATGGAGGTAATACCCTACTTCGTGCTTGATTGATCTTCATGATATGAGTATTACAAGAGTTGATCTACCACGAGATCGTAGAGGCTAACCATAGAAGCTAGCCTATGATTATTGTTGTTCTCGTCCTACGGACTAAACCCTCCTTTTTATATAGACACCGGAGGGGGCTAGGGTTACACAGAGTCAGTTACAAAGAAGGAAATCTACATATCCGAATCGCCAAGCTTGTCTTCCACGCACAGGAGAGTCCCATCCGGACACGGGACAAAGTCTTCTATCTTGTATCTTCATAGTCCAACAGTCAGGCATATGCATATAGTCCGGCTGTCCGAGGACCCCTTAATCTAGGACTCCCTCAATGCCCAAGGCACCCCAAGGTAATATTCAAGGAAGACTCAAGCACCTAAGCTTGGGGATACCCCGGAAGGCATCGCCTCTTTCGTCTTCAAAACTATTGGTATACCTTACTCAGAGCTATATTTTTATTCGTCACATGATATGTGTTTTGCTTGGAGCGTATTTTCAATTTTACTTTCTGTTTGAATAAAAACATTGGATCTGAAATCTTGAATAAAAAAGAAAATAAAAAAGAATCCTCCCATGGCTAGTTAATTATTTGACTACTCAGTGTTCTTCACTTATATCTTTTGGAGTAGTTTGTCATTTGCTCACATGCTTCACGTATATCCTATGAGTAAAAGGTTGAATGAACTGAATGTCATTCTGAATTTATATATGTTTCATATGCTCATAACATGGGGAGTAATGACTGCACACATAATAAGTATAGGTAGTAAACTTATTGAAAGTTAGCAAACATAGAATTTGTCACTTGAACAATTCATGAAAGAATATTGAAGGAAGAGAGATTTCACATATAAATATACTATCTTGGACATCTTTTGTAATTGTGAGCACTCATTAAAATGGGTTATGTTTTCCTATATCTGAAACGCTATATTGTTTTGGATCATCCAACATGTTGAGCTTGCCTTTTCCTCTCATGCTAGGCAAATTCTTTGCACCAAGTAGAAATACTACTTGTGCTTCCAAACATCCCCTTAAACTAGTTTTGCCATGAGTCCACCATACCTACCTATGGATTGAGTGAGATCCTTCAAGTAAGTTGTCATCGGTGTATGCAATAAAAATTGCTCTCTAAATATGTATGATCTATTAGTGCGAAGAAAATAAGCTTTATACGAACTTGTGATAGGGAAGAAATAAAAGCGATGGACAGCATAATAAAGGTCTCTATCACAAGAGGCAATATAAAGTGACATTCTTTTGCATTAAGATTTTGTGCATCCAACCTTAAAATTGCATGACAACCTCTTCTTCCCTCTGCGAAGGGCCTATCTTTTACTTTTATCTTAGACCCTTATACAAGAGTCATGGTGATCATCACCTTTCCTTTTTACACTTTTTCCTTTGGCAAGTACTTTGTGTTGGAGCAATCCGGATATATATATCCACTTGGATGTAGGTTTTCATAAAGTATTATTGTTGACATTACCCTTGAGGTAAAAGGTTGGGAGGCAAAACTATAAGCCCCTATCTTTCTCTGTGTCCGATTAAAACTTTGAACCCATAAATATCACATGAGTGTTAGCAATTGTGAAAGACTATATGATAGTTGAGTATGTGGGATTTGCTAAATCAAAGCTCTTACATAGACCCTTCCTGAAAATAAGATGAATTGCAATTGTTTGATGACTAAGAGCACAGTTTGTTAGTTTTCAAGAAAGTTTATGATCTATACTTTAACATGTGAATAGCTTGTTACTTGATCATGAAAAGTTTTATGAGATGAGCTACTGTTATGACATATAATGATGCTAGAAAAGGTGATTGAAATTATCATTGATCAAACTTGTGCACCTGCTAGCATTCACACTTTATAAATTATTTCTTTTATCATTTACCTACTCGTGGACGAGCAGGAATTAAGCTTGGGGATGCTGATACGTCTCCAACGTATCTATAATTTATGAAGTATTCATGCTATTATATTATCCATCTAGGATGTTTTATATGCATTTATATGCTATTTTATATTATTTTTGGGACTAACCTATTAACCTAGAGCCCAGTGCCAGTTTCTGTTTTCTCCTTGCTTTTGAGTTTTATAGAAAAGGAATACCAAACGGAGTCCAATTGGCCTGCCAATTTTTGATGAATTTTTCTGGACGAAAAGAAGCCTCTGGAGTGCAAGAGTTGGGCCAGAAGAGTCCCGGGCTGACCACGAGGGTGGGGGGCGCGGCCATCACCCTAGGGAGTGCCCCTTGCCTCGTGGAAATCCCAGAGACCCCCCGGACTTGAAATCAACGTCAACCTCTCCTATAAATACAGAAACCTTCGGGAAATAACCTAGATCGGGAGTTCTGCCGCCACAAGCCTCTATAGCCATGAGATATCAATCTAGGCCCTCTTTGGCACCCTGCCGGAGGGGGCCATCATCACCGGAGGCCATGGGGAAGGATCTCGGAGGGGCCATCATCGCCATGAAGGACAAGGACCAGAGGAGGGACCTCTCCCCATCCAGGGGGGAGGCCATGGAGGAGGAAGCACAAGGGGGGGACCTCGCCTCCTCTTGCTCGGTGGCGCCGGAGTGCCATCGGGAGAGGGATCATCGCGGCGGTGATCATCTTCATCAACATCACCATAATCATCACCATCCTCACCTCTTTTACACGGTCCACTCTCCCGCACCCCGCTGTAATCCCTAATTGAACATGGTGCTTTATGCCACATATTATGATCCAATGATGTATTGCCATCCTATGATGTTTTGAGTAGATATCTTTTGTCTTTGGGTTGATTGATGATGTAGATTGGTACGAGTTGTATGTTTTATTTTGGTGCTGTCCTATGGTGCCCTCCGTGTCGTGCAAGCGTGAGGGATTCCCACTGTAGGGTGTTGCAATATGTCCATGGTTTACTTATTGTCTGTGTTGCTTGAGTGACAGAAGCATAAACACGGATAAGTGGGTCACGGTGTATGGGAATAAAGGGGACTTGATATGTTAATGCTATCGTTGGGTTTTACCTTAATGATCTTTAGTAATTGCGGATGCTTGCTAGAGTTCCAATCATAAGTGCATATGATCCAAGAAGAGAAGTATGTTAGCATATGCCTCTCCCTCATATGAAATTGCAATGACGATCATCGGTCTTGTTAACAATTGCCTGGGACAATTCTGCACACCGAACCATCATTATTCTACACTCGCTATTTATAATATTTAGTAATATATTCTAACTTCATGATAACAACACCTACTTTTATATTTGAGCTCTCTGATATCATGCAAAGTTATCCTCTTCATACCCACAACGTAGTTTTATTTCTCGTATCTAGTTGGAAGCAAATGTTCGGTGTACATAGAGTCGTATCAGTGGCAGAGAGGACTTGAGAGAATATTGATCTTACCTTTAGCTCCTTGTGGGTTAGACACTCCATATTTGTCCCTTCCATCTTTGGAAATTGCTACGATGATTCCCTGCACTTGGGGATTATCAGGAGCCCAGATTCACCACTTCCCTCCCAACACAATCTTGTATCTTGTCGCATTCATTTCCATGTGCAAAAACTTCCTGGGATGTCAGCCGCACTGGGGTCTCTTCAAGCATATATTCACTTGTCGTTCAGAAACGGTGAAGAAAGCTAACCCAGACGACCAAAAAATGCACGTGATCTAGATATGTGGAGGGGTAGGGATGCGGGGTAGGAGATGCTTTCCTCCCGTGATCTTTCCCGAGTCAGTTAGAGGGTGGCAGTCGACCTGGTTTTATTGCAAGGATAATCCGGCTCCTGGTCAGTCGACTGGCCTCCCTCCTTTCACTATGGAGAGACTCTGCACCCCTCGCTCACTAGTTGTGGCTCCGGAATAGAGAGAGAGAGTGCAGATGCTGTTTGTGGCCGTTGTTGAATTAGTTAAAGGTGGAGTGACGGGAATGGATCTGTTGGTGGTGTACCTCAGTCGATGGATCCATCCTCTGCAAGCCCATGACCAATCCTTGTGGATGTATTCGGGCCCAGAGGACACCGCTCGAACCCACTCGAAGGAGGTCGATGAGGAGACGGCGGCCTAGTGGCTCCGGAGCATTACTGGCAACAAGGACAACCCAAGGGGGGGCAAAAGGATTCTGCCATTCAACGCCAACAATGCTCCAGGAGAGGTCAGGCTCACATATCTGAGTGTTTTTTCTCTTTGTTGTGTGGTTGTTCTTGAATTCGACTCATATACACAACTTGTGTCTTGTAGGTTTTTACCAAGCTGCACTCGATGCCCAACGAAGAGCAATACCAAGAAGTTATTGATAACCCACAAGTGTAGGGGATCGCAATAGCTTTCGAGGGTGAAGTACAACCCAAATTTATTGATTCGACACAAGGGGAGCCAAAGAATATTCTTGAGTATTAGCAGTTGAGTTGTCAATTCAACCACACCTGGATAACTTAGTCTCTACGGCAAAGTGTTTAGTAGCAAAAGTGGTATGATAATAATGGAAACAGTAGCAAAAGTAAAGATAAATGTTTTTGGGTTTTTTGTAGTAGTTGTAACAGTAGCAATGGAAAAGTAAACAAGCAGAGAACAATATATGAAAAGCTCGTAGGCAATGGATCAATGATGGATAATTATGCCGGATGCGATTCCTCATGCAATAGTTATTACATAGGGTGATATAGAACTAGCTCCAATTCATCAATGTAATGTAGGCATGTATTCCGTAAATAGTCATACGTGCTTATGGAAAAGAACTCGCATGACATCTTTTGCCCTACCCTCCCGTTGCAGCGGGGTCCTTACGGAAACTAAGGGATATTAAGGCCTCCTTTTAATAGAGAACCGGACCAAAGCATTAACACATGGTGAATACATGAACTCCTCAAACTACGGTCATCACCGAGAAGTATCCCGATTATTGTCACTTCAGGGTTGTCGGATCATAACACATAATAGGTGACTATAGACATGCAAGATAGGATCAAGAACACACATATATTCATGAAAAAATAATAGGTTCAGATCTGAAATCAAGGTAATCGGGCCCTAGTGACAAGCATTAAGCATAGCAAAGTCATAGTAACATCAATCTCAGAACATAGTGGATACTAGGGATCAAACCCTAACAAAACTAACTTGATTACATGGTAAATCTCATCCAACCCATCACCGTCCAGCAAGCCTACGATGGAATTACTCACGCATGGCGGTGAGCATCATGAAATTGGTGATGGAGGATGGTTGATGATGACGATGGCGGCGAATCCCCCTCTCCGGAGCCCTAAACGGACTCCAGATCAGCCCTCCCGAGAGAGATTAGGACTTGGCAGTGGCTCCGTGTCGTAAAACGCGATGAAACTTTATCTTGGATTTTTTTCTCCCCGAGACGGAATATATGGAGTTGGAGTTGAGGTCGGAGGAGGTCCAGGGGGCCCACGAGATAGGAGGCCGCGCCCTAGGGGGGCGCCCCCTGTCTCGTGGACAGGCTGTGGGCCCCCTGGCATTAATTCTTTCGCCAAAAATTCTTACTAATTCCAAAAAGTGCCTCTGTGGATTTCCAGGACATTCCGAGAACTTTTCTTTTCTACACATAAAACAACATCATGGTAGTTCTGCTAAAAACAGCGTCAGTCCGGGTTAGTTTCATTCAAAATCATGCAAGTTAGAGTCCAAAACAAGGGCAAAAGTGTTTGTAAACGTAGATACGTTGGAGACGTATCAACTCCCCCAAGATTAAACTTTTGCTTGTCCTCAAGCAATTCAGTTGATAAACTAAAAGTGATAAAGAAAAATTACAAATTCTGCTTGCTCTTGTTGTTGTAAACATGAAAAGGTAGCATTCAAGTTTCAGCAAATATTACGAACTAACCATACTTACAATAACACTTAGCTCTCAGAATTACTCATATCAATAGCATAATTAGCTAGCGAGTCATAATAATAAAACTGGGATGACAACACTTTTCTCAAAATAATCATAACATGATATAACAAAATGGTATCTCGCTAGCCCTTTCTGAGACCGCAAAACATAAATGCAGAGCACCTTTAAAGATCAAGGACTGACTAAACATTGTAATTCATGGTAAAAGAGATCCAGTCAAGTCATACCCAATATAAACCAGTAATAATGAATGCAAATGACAGTGTGCTCTCCAGCGGGTGCTTTTAATAAGAAGGATGATGACTCAACATAAAAGTAAATAAATAGGCCCTTCGCAGAGGTAAGCAGGGATTTGTAGAGGTGCCAGAGCTCGATTTTAAAATAGATATTGAATAACATTTTGAGCGGCATACTTTTGCTGTCAGCACAACACCTATGAGATGGTTGTATCTTCCATACTACATGCATTATAGGCAGTTCCCAAACAGAATGGTAAAGGTTTATACTCCCCCAACCACCAACAAGCATCAATCCATGTCTTGCTCGAAACAACGAGTGCCTCCAACATACAATATCCTTGGGGGAGTTTTGTTTAATTATTTTGATTTGCCTTGATCTTTTTGGATCATGGGACTGGGCATCCCGGTTACCGGCCCTTTCTCGTGAATGAGGAGCGGAGTCCACTCCTCTTGAGAATAACCCACATAGCATGGAAGATATAGGCAGCCCTAGTTGTAACATGAGCTGCTCGATCATACAAAACAGAATTTCATTTGAAGGTTTGGAGTTTGGCACATACAAATTACTTGGAACGGCAGGTAGATACCGCATATAGGTAGGTGACTCACATGGAACAACTTTGGGATTTAAGGAGTTTGGATGCATAAGAAGTATTCCCGCTTAGTACAGGTGAAGGCTAGCAAAAGACTGGGAAGCGACCAACTGAGAGAGCAACAACAGTCGTAAGCATGCATTAAAATTAACTCATACCGAGTACAAGCATGAGTAGGATATAATCCACCATGAACATAAATATCGTGAAGGCTATGTTGATTTGATTCAACTACATGCGTGAACATGTGCCAAGTCGAGTCACTCAATTCATTCAAAGGAGGATACCATCCCATCATATCACATCATAATCATTCTAATAGGATGTTGGCACGCAAGGTAAACCATTATAACTCATAGCTAATCAAGCATGGCACAAGTAACTATAATCTCTAAATGTCATTGCAAATATGTTTACTTCATAATAGCTGACTCAGGAATGATGAACTCATCATATTTACAAAAACAAGAGAGGTCGAGTTCATACCAGCTTTTCTCATCCCAATAAGTCCATCACATATCATCATTATTGCCTTTCACTTGCACGACCGAACGATGTGTATAATAATAAGAGTGCATGTGCATTGGACTAAGCTGGAATCTGCAAGCATTCAACTCAAGAGAGAAGACAAGTAATATGGGCTCTAAATTAAATAAATAATCATGCAAATGAGAGCCACTAAGCATTTTCAATATGGTCTTCTCGACCCCCAAAGGAAAGAAAAGAAAATAAAACTATTTACACGGGAAACCTCCCAACAAGTAAAAGAAGAACGAGAAATCTTTTTGGGTTTTCATTTTAATTCCTACTACAGGCAAGGAAACTAAACTAACTATTTTTTTGGGTTTTCTCAAGGTTTATCAAACACACAAGAAGAAAACTAGAAAAAGAAATTTAAACTAGCATGGATAATACAATGAAAGAGTATGAGCACCGACGACTAATGTGTGAACATGAATGTAAAGTCGGTGAGAAATACGTACTCCCCCAAGCTTAGGCTTTTGGCCAAATTTGGTTTAATACCAAGGACCGCCGCTACTCTCCCCGGTGTAATGAGAGGTGTAATCAGGATACCACTGGCTGGTCATCTCCGGATCCCACTGGACAGATGATGCACGATAAGGGTCCAGTTCAGGTTCCGGCTCAGGTTCAGGTTCTGGAGTAAAAGCTTGGGCTCGATGATTGTTCACCGTTTCCGGTGTGACGAGAAATTTTTCTGCAAGCAAATCAAACAACAGAGGCGCATGCAAAATAATAATCTCAAAGTGTTTCTTATTGAATCTAAGTTTATACAAGAGCATCTTATCTTCGTTGTCGACAATAAACGTATGTGCTACCATGCTCTTGTAATCTAAAATGTGAGGAGGCAATGTTTTTTCCTCCTCCTCATGGTGCCTAATGGGTATCTAAAAATGTTTAGCAAGACGTGAAGCATAGATACCTCCAAATATGGGGCCTTTTGTACGATTAAGGGCTAGCCGTTTAGCAATGACGGCACCCATATTAAAACTATTGTCTCCAAGCAAAGCATGTTAAAGAATGATAATATCAGGAACACTCAAGTTTCCACTATTCCCACGACCAATCAAGCATCTACTAGCAAATATGGCAAAGTAGCATAAAACAGGAAAGTGTATGCTAGAGACTTTTGCTTCGGAACCCTTCTTTGGCTCCTCTATAGCGATAGTATTAACAAAGCCAGCCACATCTTCATGATGGGGTTCCTCTAATTCTCCCTCATAGGGTATCCTACATACCGCGCAAAAATGACGTAAAGACAATTCTTTGAACTCATCATATAAGTGAAATGATACTGCAGGTGGTGACTTCTTAGGATATAAATAAAAGTTTTGCACGAAAGTATTGGTGAGTAAGAGATACTGATCATTCGGTCGTTGATGAAACCAGTGAGGCCTGCAATCTCGATTAAAGCATAAAAGTCTTCATGAATTCCAGCCTCTTTCAAAAATCATCACATGGCTATTCACACGGTCGTACTTCCGCTAAGCGAGGAAGATTGTACTTGGCTTTTTCCTTCTCTTTAGCTTGTTTTTCCTGAGAGCCTTGGCTAGAAGAGCCCCTCAAAAGTCTCCTGAACATTCTCTGAAAATTTCTGAAATCTTTAGTAACTTCAAAATAAGAGTGGATAAAACTAAACAAGATTGATAGAAACTACTCCTACAAGTGCCTAGAGCCCATATCATGCATTGGAAATGCTTGGGACCTCAAAAATTTAACATGCAAGCTCAAGAACATGGTCACCTAAGAAGCAAAAATTTGCAATGAATAAATCACTAGAACAAAAACTAATTGGACCAGTGGAGGAGTCACATACCAAGCAACAATCTCCCAAAGCAGTTTTGTGAATCGAGCTTTGAGCTAAGAGATCGAAAATCGCAGCAAAATGAGCTAGAACTCGTGCTTGAGCTAGATGGGGATTTTTCTGGGTAGAAGATGAAGTGTGTGGGAGCTGGCATAAGTGGAGGGGAGCCACCAGGGGCCCACGAGATAGGGGGGCGCACCCTATAGGGGGGGCGCCCTCCTCTCTCGTGGCCTGGTGCTTGCCCCTCCTGCAGTGTTTTCAGTGCCTAAAATCCTCAAATATTCCAGAAAAAAAACATACTAAATTTGCAGGGCATTTGGAGCACTTTTATTTTCGGACTATTTTTTAATGCACGGATAATTCTGAAAACAGACGGATAATACTAATTTTTCTTCATTTAATCTAAATAACAAAAAGTAAAAAGAGGGTATAAAAGGTTGTGCCTTCTAGTTTCATCCATCTCGTGATCATAAAAATGAACCCGCTAACAAGGTTGACCAAGTCTTGTTAACAAACTCATTCCGAATAACATGGAACCGGAGAAATTTTGAATAACACTAAGTTACCTCAACGGGGATATAAAAATCCCCAACAATAAGAATATCATACTTT
This sequence comes from Triticum aestivum, assembly GCF_018294505.1. Lineage (NCBI taxonomy): Eukaryota > Viridiplantae > Streptophyta > Magnoliopsida > Poales > Poaceae > Triticum > Triticum aestivum. Next base: position 55,343,681 of record NC_057798.1, on the reverse strand, counting down.
TTCTTGACAGTAGGGAGAGGAAATTCAAAACCTCCAAAAATTATAGTTGGAACTTTTTCAATAGAATTGATGCTATGAACTTGAGATTGTTTCCTCGGAAAGTGTACCGTATGCTCATTACCATTAACATAAAAAGTGACATTTCCTTTGATGCAATCAATAACAGCCCCTGCAGTATTAAGAAAAGGTCTACCAAGGATAATAGACATACTATCGTCCTCGGGAATATCAAGAATAACAAAGTCCGTTAAGATAGTGACATTTGCAACCACAGCAGGCACATCCTCACAAATGCCGACAGGTATAGTAGTTGATTTATTAGTCATTTGCAAAGATATTTCAGTAGGTGTCAACTTACTTAATTCAAGTCTACGATATAAAGAGAGAGGCATAACACTAACACCGGCTCCAAGATCACATAAAGCAGTTCTGACATAATTTCTTTTAATGGAGCATGGTATACTTGGAACACCCGTATCTCTAAGTTTCTTTGGTATTCCACCCTTAAAATTGTAATTAGCAAGCATGGTGGAAATTTCAGCTTCCGGTATCTTTCTTTTATTTGTGATGATATCCTTCATATACTTAGCATAAGTATTTACTTTAAGCATATCAGTTAAGCGCATATGTAAGAAAATAGGTCTAATCATTTCAGCAAAGCGCTCAAAATCCTCATCATCCTTTGACTTGGATGGTTTCGGAGGAAAGGGCATGGGTTTCTGAAACCATGGTTCTCTTTCTTTCCCGTGCTTCCTAGCAACAAAGTCTCTCTTATCATAACGTTGATTCTTTGATTGTGGGTTATCAAGATCAACAGCAGGTTCAATCTCTACATCATTGTTTTTGCTAGGTTGAGCATCAACATGAACATCATTATTAGCATTATCATCGGGTTCATGTTCATCCCCGGATTGTGTTTCAGCATCAGAGATAGAAATATTGTTAGGATTATCAGGTGTTTCTACATTAGGTTCACTAGAAGTTTGCAAAGTCCTATCATTCTTCTTTTTCTTCTTCTTAGAAGAACTAGGAACATCTAGATTATTATTCTGAGAATCTTGTTCAATTCTTTTAGGGTGGCCTTCAGGATACAAGGGTTCCTGGGTCATTCTACCAGTTCTAGTAGCCACTCTAACGGCAAAGTCATTTTTATTATTCAATTCATCAAGAAAATCATTTTGAGCTTTGAGTACTTGCTCAGCTTGAGTATCAACCATAGAAGCATATTTTGCTAACGCGGTGAAGTTCATCTTTAACTCTAGCCAGATTATCACCTACGCGTCCTATCTCGAAAGCGTTATTCTTTAACTCTCTACCTACATAAGCATTAAAAATTTCTTGTCTATCCATAAAGTCATCAAATTAATCTAAGCATGGGCTATGAAATTTAGTAGAGGGTATTTCAACTTTATCATATCTATAGAGAGAATTTACCTTTACTACCTGAGTCGGGTTATCAAGACAATGTGGTTCTTTAGGCGCTAAATTAGGACCATGTATTTCTTCAATAGGTGGTAAATTCTTAACATCTTCAGCTTTAATACCTTTTTCTTTCATTGATTTCTTTGCCTCTTGCATATCTTCAGGACTGAGAAATAAAACACCTCTCTTCTTCGGAGTGGGTTTAGGAATAGGCTCAGGAGTTGGCTCAATTGGTTCAGGAATTACTTCAGGAACTGGCTCAGGAAGAGTCCAATTATTTTCATTAGTCAACATATTATTCAATAATATTTCAGCTTCGTCGACTGTTCTTTCCCTGAAAACACAACCAACACAACTATCCAAGTGGTCCTTGGAAGCATCGGTTAGTCCATATAATAGATATCAGGTATTTCATTTTTCTTAAGAGGATGATCAGGCAAAGCATTAAGTAACCGGAGAAGCCTCCCCCAAGCTTGTGGGAGACTTTCTTCTTTGATTTGCACAATATTATATATTTCCCGCAAGGCAGCTTGTTTCTTATGAGCAGGGAAATATTTAGCAGAGAAGTAATAAATCATATCCTGGGGACTACGCACACAACCGGGAGCAAGAGAATTATACCAAGTCTTAGCATCACCCTTTAATGAGAACGGAAATATCTTAAGGATGTATAAATAGCGAGGCTTCTCATCATGAGTGAACAGGGTGGCTATATCATTCAACTTGGTAAGATGTGCCACAACAGTTTCAGATTCAAGGCAATAAAAAGGATCGGATTCAACTAAAGTAATAATATCAGGATCAACAGAGAATTCATAATCCTTATCAGTAACACAGATAGGTGAAGTAGCAAAAGCAGGATCGGGTTTCATTCTAGCATTAAGAGACTGCTGCTTCCATTTAGCTAATAATTTCTTAAGATCATTTCTATCATTGCAAGCAAGAATTTCCATGGCAGCTGCTTCATTCATAACATAACCCTTAGGAACAACAGGTAATACATAATCATTGGGGGAACGTTCATCATCACTATCATCAATAATAGGTTCTTCAATATTTTCATTCCCCCTAACTCTAGGAAGTTGTTCATCTAGAAATTCACCTAATGCCAAAGTAGTATCACGCACAGAAGTAGTTTCATCATGCATAGCAGAAGTGGCATCATCAATAGCATGCGACATATCAGAATTCATAGCAGTAGAAGGTTTAGGTGTCGCAAGCCTACTAATAACGAAAGGAGAATCTAGTGCAGAGCTAGATGATAGTTCCTTACCTCCCCTCGTAGTTGAGGGCAAAATCTTGGTCTTAGCGTCTTTCAAGTTCTTCATAGTGATCAACATATATAAATCCCAAGTGACTCAGAGAATAGAGCTATGCTCCCCGGCAACGGCGCCAGAAATTAGTCTTGATAACCCACAAGTGTAGGGATCGCTACAGCTTTCGAGGGTGAAGTACAACCCAAATTTATTCATTCGACATAAGGGGAGCCAAAGAATATTCTTGAGTATTAGCAGTTGAGTTGTCAATTCAACCACACCTGGATAACTTAGTATATGCAGCAAAGTGTTTAGTAGCAAAAGTGGTATGATAATAATGGTAATAGTAGCAAAAGTAAAGATAAATGTTTTTGGGTTTTTTGTAGTAGTTGTAACAGTAGGAACGGAAAAGTAAATAAGAGAAGAACAATATATGAAAAGCTCGTAGGCAATGGGTCAGAGATGGATAATTATGCCGGATGCTATTCCTCATGCAATAGTTATAACATAGGGTGATATAGAACTAGCTCCAATTCATCAATGTAATGTAGGCATGTATTCCGTAAATAGTCGAACGTGCTTATGGAAAAGAACTTGCATGACGTCTTTCGTCCTACCCTCCCGTTGCAGCGGGGTCCTTACGGAAACTAAGGGATATTAAGGCCTCCTTTTAATAGAGAACCGGACCAAAGCATTAACACATGGTGAATACATGAACACCTCAAACTACGGTCATCACCGAGAAGTATCCCGATTATTGTCACTTCGGGCTTGTCGGATCATAACACATAATAGGTGACTATAGACTTGCAAGATTGGATCAAGAACACACATATATTCATGAAAATATAATAGGTTCAGATCTGAAATCATGGCACTCGGGCCCTAGTGACAAGCATTAAGCATAGCAAAGTCATAGCAACATCAATCTCAGAACATAGTGGATACTAGGGATCAAACCCTAACAAAACTAACTTGATTACATGGTAAATCTCATCCAACCCATCACCGTCCAGCAAGCCTACGATGGAATTACTCACGCACGGCGGTGAGCATCATGAAATTGCTGATGGAGGATGGTTGATGATGACGACGATGGCGAATCCCCCTCTCCGGAGTCCCGAACGGACTCCAAATCAGCCCTCCCGAGAGAGATTAGGGCTTGGCAGCGGCTCCGTGTTGTAAAACGCGATGAAACTTTCTCTCTGATTTTTTTCTCCTCGAGACGGAATATATGGAGTTGGAGTTGAGGTCGGAGGAGGTCCAGGGGGCCCACGAGATAGGAGGCCGCGCCCTAGGGGGGGCACCCTCCTGTCTCGTGGACAGGTTGTGGGCCCCCTGGCATTAATTCTTTCGCCAAAAATTCTTATTAATTCCAAAAGGTGCCTCCATGGATTTCCAGGAAATTCCGAGAACTTTTCTTTTCTACACATAAAACAATATCATGGTAGTTCTTCTGAAAACAGCGTCAGTCCGGGTTAGTTTCATTCAAATCATGCAAGTTAGAGTCCAAAACAAGGGAAAAAGTGTTTGGAAAAGTAGATACGTTGGAGACGTATCAGTTATCGACAGTGACAGTGAGGGCAGCGATGACGAATACATCGAAGACACTAAAGATGAGAGCGAGGACTCGAGCAGCAACAGCGAGGAAGTCGACTCACCGCCCCGCTCAGAGCTTCGATCCAAACAGTTGGAAGACCCTGCAGGGGGATGTGGCAAGGCTGCTGCGTTGAGTGCCAAAGTCCCAAAGCGCACTCGAACGTCAACTCCCGAGCCGACAGAAAAGGATGCAAAGCAAGCCAAAGTTGCCCCGCCCAAGCCTCAGAAGGTCCTGCCAAAGATCAAGGTGGATGTGCCCGTGACTTCAACGTAAACATTTATTTCTTGTGTTCTTCTGTGTTATCGTGAACTCATTGGCTTGTTTCACCGAGTGAAATCTGGAATTTTCAGTGCTGCTACTACGTCTGCGACATCCATGGACATTGACGAGGAACGTGGCGATGCGGAAACTGCAGATGCAGCCACCTATCGGGCAGGTATGGTTTCATGACTGCGCCTGTGTTCTGTTAATGAATTTTTGGATCGACTGAAATTTCACTGTCGAGTGTTTGCAGCACCAATGAATATTATTCAACTCCTTGATGATGATGATATGGACGTGCCTTCGAATAATACTGGGAGAAGAGGTCGAACTTTGAGCAGGAGGGTGCCTGGATCCAGAATGACTCGCTCGTCATCTGAGCATGTGGTCCAACCACTGAACGATCCAATAGGGGCTTTAGTTTCCTTTGCTAATACTTTGTCGACTGAACAACCTTTAGCGTCGACTCCTCAGGCTTCAGAGCCCATTGCACAAGTTCATGCTTCTACTCCACCAGCCCCATCACCCGCTCCATCATCTTGCATGTTTGCTACTTATCCCGTCCGAGAGGATCAAGTACGAGCTGCCAAGGAAGCCATGATTCAGGCAGGTCTAATGATGGACCGACTGAATGTGGTGTATGATACCAGTAAGGCCGCATATGACGCCAGCTCTTCTCCTCAAGCTAATGTACAAGTAAGTGGAATTCTAAGATAATTTCTGATTGGATTCTCTATCCTGGCCTTTGTTCTATCGAGACATGCTCTCCGCAAATTGCTGCTTTATTACTCGTAAGATGTTCATACATCTATCTTGAATTTTGCAACTTCCGTCTGTTCACCCACTCGGTGTTTTCTTGTCATTCTATAGCACTTTCACTTGAGTCGACCAGGTTGTGTCGAGTGAAAACCTTGGTCCAGTGGGGGCACACTAAGTGCACCCATTGGGTGTAGTCCCCGAGACCGACGTCGAATGTTTGATTTGGCGGGGGTCTTTTCGAAATGTTTTCTTATATCACTTCCACTCGACCTAGATAGGTCGTTTCGAGTGGAAACTGAACCAGTGGGGGCATGCTAAGTGCACCCACTGGGTGTAGTCCTGATGACCCACAAGTGTAGGGGATCTATCGTAGTCCTTTCGATAAGTAAGAGTGTCGAACCCAACGAGGAGCAGAAGGAAATGACAAGCGGTTTTCAGTAAGGTATTTTCTGCAAGCACTGAAATTGTAGTTAACAAATAGTTTTGTGATAAGATAATTTGTAACGGGTAGCAAGCAATGAAAGTAAATAAGGAGCAGCAAGGTGGCCTAATCCTTCCTTTAGCAAAGGACAAGCCTGGACAAGTTCTTATATGAGAAAAGCGCCCTCGAGGACACATGGGAATTATCGTCAAGCAACTTTTCACCACACTTATATGATTCGCATTCGTTACTTTGATAATTTGATATCTGGGTGGACTGGTGCTTGGGTACTGCCCTTTCTTGGACAAGCATCCCACTTATGATTAACCCCTATTGCAACTATCCGCAACTACAAAAGAAGTATTAAGGTAAACCTAACCATAGCATGAAACATGTGGATCCAAATCAGCCCCTCACGAAGCAACGCATAAACTAGGGTTTAAGCTTCTGTCACTCTAGAAACCCATCATCTACTTGTTAATTCCCAATGCCTTCCTCTAGGACCAAACAATGGTGAAGTGTCATGTAGTCGACGTTCACATAACACCACTAGAGGATAGACAACATACATACCAAATTCACATGACTACTTATAGCAAGACTTCTCCCATGTCCTCAGGAACAAACGTACTACTCACAAATCATATTCATGTTCATAATCAGAGGGGGTATTGATATGCATCAAGGATCTGAACATATGATCTCCCACCAAATAAACAAACTAGCATCAACTACAAGGAGTAATCAACACTACTAGCAACCCACAGGTACCAATCTGAGGATTTGGTACAAAGATTGGATACAAGAGATGAACTAGGGTTCGAGAGGATATGGTGCTAGTGAAGATGTTGATGGAGATTGACCCCCTCCCAATGAGAGGATCGTTGGTGATGATGATGGTGATGATTTCTCCCTCCCGGAGGGAGGTTTCCCTGGCAGAACAGCTCCGCTGGAGCCCTAGATTGGTTCCGCCATGGTTCACGGGATCCGAATAATATTCTGATCACAACATGAACTTCTTGAGTAACGCGCCTGACTTTCCCCAAGTACTATGTTGAACTTCAGCTAAAAAGTGTCTTAATGGGGCTTGCGATATACCGTTGGAAAGCTATGGACACCAATATCATGATCCAAGTTAAATTTTTGGCAAAATGTAAGCGTTTAAGAGCAGTTTTGAAAATCGTTTTTTCCTCACACAAAAAACGTGAATCGTATTTTTTATCGCATTTCTAAATTGTTTATCGGAATGAGGTAAATAATATAGCGTAGGAAAGCTGCCGCAAAACCGCTCCTTCGACATGTTGAAATTTTTCTCTAATTCGCTTTGGATAAAGAGTAATTTTGAAAATCGTAAAATTTTGCAAACCAAATAGCTGAGTTTGTATTTTCAATGTAATTTCTAAACGGCCAATCCATTTGAGGCAAATGATATGGCATTGGAAAGCTTGTGAAAATGCGCAACTTTTTCGTGTTAAAAGTTTTTTTAATTTGGAACTGTTTAAAAGTAATTTCGAAAACGGTACAACTTCCATCGAGTTCGTATTTTCGAAATAAGTTTTTAACCATACGTTCGAATGCAACAAATGATACGGCATTAGAAAGCTTGAGCAAATGCGAAACTTTTTTGTATATATTGTTTCTCCTAATTCTTTACAGTTTTAAGTCAAATTGGCAAATGAATAAAAAAGTATTTTTGGCATAATTTCTACATACTTTATCGGAATAGGGCAAATAATATACCGCTGAAAAGCTACGGAAAATGCGAAACATTTTCATGTTGATGGTTTTCTCTGATTCCTAGTCGTTTTCAAGTAATTGTGAAAATGGTGAGATCATTCGTTCTGCCTTGATAACAAAACTGATTCTTCGAAAATGCACCGCGTGAAGAACCTGAACTTCTCGGCACGTGTACTTGAACTTCACTCTGTTTTTCACGTGCTTTTTTTCTCGTATAACTCTATCCACTGCTCCTAGCTCTCCATCCACTCACCGGAATTGAGCAAGTGATGTATCGATGGAAAGTTGTTGTAAACACGCAACTTTCCCGTGTTGATCGTTTTTTCATACTCGCAATGATTTTAAAAGTTTTTCATCCGAAATTCATTCAGCTTAGTAGTTGAACTTCATGCTATTTTCACGTTGAACTTCTATGACGTATTTTTGTTTGTACACGTGCCTGAACTTCCCTCTGTATGAACCCGACCTTCGTGCTATCTTTGCAACCGTGGCTTCCCCCGCGAATTATTCTGGTTAGTAGTGTTCTATATGATGTTAGTGTAATCTAGAAACATTTTTTAGCAACTGAATACCAGTTTTAAATAGAAATCTCGCTCGCTGGCGGACTTTGCTCTTGGGTCGTGATGAAATTGTGTTTTTTTGCAATTTTACTGCCTGAGTTGTTCCACCTGAACTTCCCCTAGTGCTAGGTTGAACTTCCATCAACATTGCCCAAATGGGGCTTGCGATGTACTATTAGAAAGCTATGGACACCAGTATCATGACCCAACTTAAAATTTTGGCAAAATGTAAGTGGTTTAAGAGCAGTTTTGAAAACCGTATTTTCGATCGCATTTCTAAACCGTTTATCAGAATGAGGCAAATAATATGGCGTTGGATAGCTGCTGTAAAACCGGTCCTTCCACATGCTGAAAGTTTTTTCTAATTCCCAATGGTTAAAGAGCAATGTGGAAAATCGTAAAATTTCGCAAACCGGACAACCGAGTTCGTATTTTCATTGCCATTTCTAAACGCCTAGTCCAATTGAGACAAATGATATGGCGTTGGAAAGCTTATGAAGATGCGCTTTTTTCTCATGTTGAAAGTTTTTCTAATCTTGAATGGTTTAAGAGTAATTTAGAAAACGGTACAAGTTCTACCAAGTTTGTATTTTTGATCTATTTTTTTAATCGTACGTCCGAATGTAGCAAATTATATGGCATTGGAAAGCCCGAACAAATGCGAAACTTTTTGGTATATATTGTTTCTCCAAATTTATTAGGTTTTACGTTGATTCTGAAAATGGCTAAAAAGTATTTTCACCGTAAAGTTTACAAACTTGATCGGAACGGGGCAAATAATATACTGTTGAAAAGCTACGAAAAATGCAAAACTTTTTCATGTTGATGGTTTTCTCTGAATCTCAGCCATTTTCAAGTAATTTCAAAAACGGTGAGATCACTCGTTCTGCCTTTATCGCGAAACAAATTCGTCGAAAATGCATCGCGTGAAGTACTTGAACTTCTGTGACAGTTCTGCTTGAACTTCACTCTGTTTTTCATGTGCTTTTTTTGCTCATAGCTCTTCATTCACTCAGCAGAACACTCACCGGAATTAAGCAAGTGATACACCGATGGAAAGCTGCTATAAACACGTAACTTTTCCATGTTGATCATTTTTTTCATACTCGCGACGGTTTTAAAAGTTTTTCTTGTGAAATTCATTCAGTGTAGTAGTTGAACTTCCTGCTGTTTTCACGTTGGACTTCACATATTTTTGTTTGTAATTTTCCCATCCATTTTCGTTAGTTTTACACAAATGATATTCTTTTTGTACAAACCTCTCTCACAAATGATATTCCTTCCGTTTTGAAGTAAATTAGAAAACGATGAGATCATGATTTCTGCCTTCATCGTGAATGGAAATGCATTGCATGAAGTAGTTGAACTTCTCGGGCATGTCTGTTTGAACTTCACTCTAATTTATTATGTGCTATTCTTTGCATTGCGTGAAGTAGTTGAACTTCTAGGGCATGTCTGTTCAAAAGTAACTCTGTTTCACTTTGTTGTATTTTTGTTATATGAAATACACACCGTGTAGTACGTGAACTTCCGGTTGTTATCACTCTGAACTTCTCTCTGGTTTGAGAGAATTATTTTAAAACATAAAAAACAACATATTTTTTATGTATTTTGGACATCTAAATACACGGTGAACCTCTCTCACAAGAATTTTTTGAACTTTTCCTCACCGAGCACTTGTACTTCTAGCAACCATTTTTTCGTTTATGAGTTGTTTTTAAAAGTGCAAAAAATGGCATTGTGTTTTCTATTTTTTGAACAAGTAAATCCTAGATTTTAATTAACTCTGAATTTATGTATTATTTCAATTTGAACTTCAATCGAGCATGGAAATACAAGGTGAACCTCTCTCGCAAGGATTTTTGAACTTCCCCGGACAGAGCACTTGAACTTATGTCAACAAAACTTTTTAATCTTTTATTTTTCTATACTTTTATTCTCACCTGAAATGCATTCCTTGCAATACTTGAACTTCTCGTTGTTTTCACTATCAACTTATGTCACATTTTTTGTGTGCGTCGAATTACACGCAATTGAAGGTCAGATGTCATTTTTTGGCATTTATAAAACATGTAATTGGAGGTCAGACGTCCCGCAATATAAATTCTGAACCGTGCACGGAGGTGCACGTGAACTTCTTGCAACAAATCTGAGTTTTTTATATACTTCGAACTTCTATGTTATTTTAGATTGAACTGCTTAGTCTTATTCTTAGAAAAAAATTTGTTTTCAAATAAGCATCAAACACTTTTTTAAATTAAACCTCATACTTTTATTTTTCCTAGAAATGGATTAAGTTTACCGTAAACATCAAACTACTCATTTTATTTTAATTTGAACTTCTTTAATTTTATTCTTTAGTAACGAAGAAAATCTATGTCTTTTTTATAAATATCAAACTTTATTTTTTATAATTTGGACTTCTTGGTTGATTTGAGATACTTTTTTTTCATTTTTTGAAACCGTAAAACAATGTTCCTTTTATAAAAAATAAGCATCAAAGTCATGTGTTATGTTAATTTGAACTTCTGGTTTTTCTTTTTAGATACAAAAATTCCTGATTTTTTTATACACATTGACCTTCTATGTATCTTACATTTGAATTTCTTGGTTTAGTTTCAGAGACCGAAAAAATTGTCTACTGTTTTGTCTTTTAACTTATAGGCTTTTGGGGGTTTTGTGAACTTCTAGAGTTTATTTTTGTGCAAAGTTACACACACACACACACACACACATAATAGAACAACACCCACACACTGATGCTCACATGTTGTTTTCCCCTTCTTTCAATATGTATGTTTTAAAGGTGTAATAGAATTCCAAACTTCGGCGGTTGGTGTATAGATTGTATCTGTCAACATGCACATACTTTTTCAAACATAAATCTGAAACAGAGTAAGAAAAAAAAGAGTACAAACGAGCATGAACTAGCATAAACATGTATGAAAAGTCCATCACAATCTGAACAACATCTCTGATTTTTTTACAAAAAACTCTCTAAAACTTTTTCTTCCGCTGTTATGACTGATCTTCAATTTACAAACTCACAACAAAAAGGAGAGAAGAGAAAGGTATCCGCATGGGGAGGCGTAGGTGCAGAATAGCAACAGGGGAGTGCTCCCTCAAGTGCACTGCACACACATGTGCATAGACGGCGAATGCGCTGCTGCGCCGTCACTGGGAGGGTGTGTCGTCCTTCTACTCCGGTGCAGGTGTCGTATTATTTTCTTTCCAAATAAATACATTCCAAACTGCTTTAACACATCTCAATCAGGTAGGTAGGGGTTACAAATAAAGAAATAGCAAGTACATCTAGTTTTAGTGCCTCTTTTTTGCACACAGATATGTGACCAATTGGCATTCCTGCTTGTATAAGTGAACTTTGAACCCCTGCAAACTTGTGAGTATGAACACATGTCTGGAAAGCCATCGACCACCTCAGAACAATCCCTGGGATCCTGCCACATCATGCATAAAACTTGGCCTTCAGTCTCAATAATAATATTTCTGCATCCTTCTTCGATCTCCATCAGCATGGTTGTCTCTGTAGGCCAACTATGAACTTATGATTATATAGTTATGAGCATTTGGCAATTGTTTATGAGCTACTGAAGAAACTAAAGATCGCTGGCAAAACATGTTTATTGATGATTGGCAAACAACATGCGAGCTACAACCAAGCTATTTTGCAAGCGCATGAGTGAAGGCGGTATCTCTGTTCTTTTTGAACTTCTTGTTTATTTGATTCTGAACTTGCAATTTTTTTGCAGGGTGCAGATTACGGTAGTGCCGCATGGGCAGGGGCGACAGCAATGTCTAGGTGGTCTTTGGGCACAATAGTTAGGGTCAGGCATGAGCGTTGAGGATACCATGCAATTTTCATTCTGTTTGTGGATCAAGTGGTTCAGTATCTCAATGTAATAGTTAAGTAAATAAGCAGGGTATCTTTTTTTCTCTTAAAATTGGAATTTTTATCAAAGTAAATATTAAATATCATGTCTACGTATAGGATACTCATGTCCACAGTAGCGCCTAAGTTATCGGGATTTTCGATGAAAACATACTATTTTTCCCTACCACAATGTCAATAAAAATGATGTCATGTGAATGGAAACTTGGAATGAAAACTTTTCCATTGGACGATTGCAAACCTGCGAGAGTAGTAAATCAAGCTTGCCGCTGTTCATCAGGGATGGGGAAGATTTCACCATGGCTAGGATGGTACCTTCATTTTTGTGTAACGCAGAAATAGTAAAAATTAAACTATGATTGTTGATCAAGGACTGTAAACAGGACCAGTGGATGAAACAAGATCAGATTTTTTTCACAGACTATAGAACATCTAAAAATTGAATACTTGTAAATAAAAATCAAAGTGTGTGTAGGGGAGAGTTCAACTTGAATTACTCATCTACCCAGACCGTTCCTTCCTTCTTTCATACAATTCCACATGGATGCATCCCAGGCCTTCCTTATTAAGTGCACTTCATCTTTTTTTTACTGAATAAAAATATAAGTGTACTAACGAGACGCAGTTCCTTTTAAAAGCAAATGTCTTCCTGAAGAAAAAGGAAAACCATGGCCAGACTTACAAATGCCTTCCTGAAGAGAAGTGTAAATGTCTTACTCTGAATGCACTTAGCTAGCAACACTCGGACTTTAGTTTTGACCATGCATTCTAGCTGCCAGCCACTGTGATGTGGCTGTCATTTTTTATTCAAACGACCATGAGAAATCTACTCGACCTGCCATGTGCCCTGTACAACCACGTGATGTTGAATAAGAGCAGCATCAGTGACATCAGATGGAAGAAGGATAGTAGCAGAGGTAAGCAATTGCAGCAGCACCACAAGGCTCTCAAGCAACAGTCCCACATGGGATGAAGCGAAAGTGAACAATGGGTAGGCGAGAACGCAAGTGCTGGCCAGCAGCCGCACAGGAGTAAGAAGGTCACATGCTGCACGGGGGGAAGTCCATCGTGCACAGGAGGAAGAAGGCACACGCGGGGTTGGAAGGGGTCGATGGCGTGCGAGAAGCCGGCGGCTGCATGAAGAGCATCTCGAGGAGATGCCTCGATTGCCGCCGTTTTCGTTGCTGGCTGGGAAGAAAAAATAGAGATGAGCGGCGTTAGGTGATTTAGTTGAACGACACCAGTTGGTATAGTTGAACGGCGGCCCGACAGGGTGCTCGAGGTGGCGAAGTTGAATGGCATACCAGCAAGGTGCCGAAACAAAATGGGCATCTCTGAAGTTCGAGTATACTAGTACATGCATTTTGTCTAAAACAGAAATATTTTACTTCAATTGAAGCAGAGAATAGAAACATTCTGTATAGTGTGGACACACAAAAATCAAGGCAAAATGAAGAAAGGCACGGAATGCCTCCCAGGATAAATTCCTCGATGGTTCACACACTGATGAGTCTGCAGTTCAGGAGAGAGCTGAGGAACGGTGTTCGTTGTAGCTTGATGCAGCCACACATATGGGCACAAGGCAGACCTGCACATGGAGAACAAAATCGGTGTGGCTGCTGGAGGTTGCGATGGAGCGAGACTATTGATGATTGGCGGTCGGGCAGAGGAAGGAAGGGGAGATATGGCGGCGAGCGAGAGCCGCGTGGGCGTTGAGGAACTGCGCGGCCTACATCAGTGCGCGTTGGGACGACCCTACCTCAATGGAGACGGGAGCTCGCAGACGAGCGCCGACAGGAAGAGGTGGCGCAGGGTCTAGGCCGCCGGCGGTAGATCTCGTGATTGGGGGCGGGGGCTCCGGTGGCCGGCAGCGCGGGGGGTGGGTGTCGCGGCTCCGGTGGCCAACAGCGGGGGGCGTTGTGGTCGGCGGCAGGAGGTCCATCGGGGTCGGGGGCGGCGGCGGGGGTGGCGCGCTGGGGCTGAGGGGCCGGCGGCGGGAGCCACGCCGGAGTCAGGGGGCAGCGGCGGGAGGTGGTCGGGGGATCCGGAAAGAGGCGATGAGGTGCGGGAGGAGGGTGGGGTGGGAATGGCCGATCGGGTTTTCGGGAGTTCGGGAGGGCCCGACAAAGCCGTATATAGGGCCACCGTGATCCAAATAGCTATTTTAATCTCAGGATTAGAATAGTGTTGTCCTATATATATATATATATATATATATATATATATATATATATATATATATATATATATATATATCAGGATCTTTCCAACACTAGGTGCTTATCAAAGGATAAAATGTAAAAAGGAAAGGTGAAGATCACCTTGACTCTTGCATAAGATAAAAGATATAAAGTAAAATATATGCCCTTCGAAGAGGGAAGCAGAGGTTGTCATTAGATTTTATGGTTGGATGCACGAAATCTTAATGCAAAAGAACGTCACTTTATATTGCCACTTGTGATATGAACCTTTATTATGCAGTTTGTCGCTTTTATTACTTCCATATCACAAGATCGTATAAAGCTTATTTTCTCCACACTACTAAGTCATACATATTTAGAGAGCAATTTTTATTGCATGCAACAAATCAACTTACTTGAAGGATCTTACTCAATCCATAGGTAGATATGGTGGACTCTCATGGCAAAACTGGTTTAAGGGTATTTCGGAAGCACAAGTAATTTTTTACTTGGTGCAAGGAATTTGGATAGCATGAGGGGGAAAGGCAAGCTCAACATGTTGGACGATCCATGACAATATACTTTAACTAAGATGTGAAAAAGCATAACTCATTACGTTGTCTTCCTTGTCCAACATCAACTCTTTTAGCATGTCATATTTTAATGAGTGCTCACAATCATAAAAGATGTCCAAGATAGTATATTAGCATGTGAGAACCTCTCTTTCTTTATTACTTCCTATTATTTGCAACAATGACCAAAACTATGTTTGCCAACTCTCAACAACTTTTATGCCTCATACTCTTTATGTGTGAAGTCATTACTATCCATAAGATCAACATGGTCTCTTTTATTTCTTTTTATTCTTTCTACTTTCTCAAGATCATAGCAAGATAGCAAAGTCCTTGACTAAACACTAATCTTTATTATAAATAGCTCACGGACTCGATTACATAGAGGGATCACAAAGCAAAACTCAAAACTAATTCATACCAAAAATTTATTCTACTATATCAAGATATTACCAAAAGGATCAAACTAAGAAAAACTGTAAAGATAGGAGTGTGATGGTGATACGATGCCAGGGCACCTCCCCCGAGCTTGGTAGTTGCCAAGGGGAGTGCCCATACCCATGTGATTATGTCTCCTTTACTGGTGAAGAAGGTGGTGATGGATAGTCGCACATCGAGCGTAGGAGCACTTCCAACTTGCGGATAATGCCCTTGACTGCGATGATATGATCCTTCAACAAAATATTTTCACGTGTGAGATACTTGTTTTTTATGCGGGCTAACTCAATCATCTTGAAAGCTTCAATCTCAATCGGGGTAAAGAGGTTTGGAAAAGGTTGAGGGATGTTTTCTTCTTCTGCCGCAAGAGTTTGATCCTCCATGGCCTTCTTGATCCCTTCATTCTTGTTGGTCTCCCCAGGTTCTTCTCTCTTTAGCTCTATCTTCAATAGCCAAGCATCCTTATCTTCATTGTTGGAGGAGCATGATGTCATGGTGATCTAGGTCTATCAAAAAAACAGCTCAAAACAAAAACAGAGGATATTTGTGTGATACGGTGGTCGAAACCTCCAGGAGATTATATAATGAATTTTTACCAACCAAAAGAAGTATCGTGCAAGAAAACAGAGTCCGAAGAGCACACGAGGTACCCACGAGGAAGGGGGGCGCGCCCAGTAGGGTAGGGCGCGCCCTCCACCCTCGTGGATGCCTCGTGTCCTTCCCAGACTACTTCTTCTTTTCCTATTTTCTTAAATATTCCAAAACGGAGAAATACTGTTGTTGAAATTAATTTGGAGTCGGTTTACTTACTGTACCACTTACTTATTCCGTTTCGGAGTCTGGAACATTCTGGAAAGTGTCCCTTATGTATTCCTCCAGGGTTACGGTTTCAATAACGTTAGTTTCAACATTTATTTGGTTACCTAAGATATAATGTTTAATTCCTTGACCGTTCACCACCTTTGGATTTGTGCCCTCGAAGTTGTTGATTTTTATGGCACCGGAACGATAGACTTCCTCAATAACGTAAGGGCCTTCCCATTTAGAGAGAAGTTTTCTTGCAAAAAATCTTAATGTAGAGTTGAAGAGCAACACATAGTCACCTACATTAAACTCACGCTTTTGTATCCTTTTGTCATGCCATCTTTTAACTTTCTCTTTAAAAAGTTTGGCATTTTCATAAGCTTGGGTTCTCCATTCATCAAGTGAGCTAATGTCAAATAACCTCTTCTCACCGGCAAGTTTGAAATCATAATTGAGGTCTTTAAGAGCCCAATATGCCTTATGTTCTAGTTCGAGAGGTAAGTGAAAAGATTTTCCATAAACCATTTTATATGGAGACATACCCATAGGATTTTTATATGCAGTTCTATAAGCCCATAATGCATCATCAAGTTTCTTGGACCAATTATTTCTAGATCTATTAACAGTCATTTGCAAAATTAATTTAAGTTCTCTTTTACTCAGCTCTACTTGGCCACTAGACTGTGGGTGATAAGGAGATGCAATTCTATGATTAACATCATATTTAGCAAGCATTTTACGAAAAGCACTATGAATAAAATAGAACCACCATCAGTCATTAAGTATCTAGGGACTCCAAACCTCGGAAAAATAACTTCTTTAAGCATCTTAATCACTAGAAAAAAAAGACACATCCGTGACATTTTGGGCCGAAAGAAAAAAATTTATGTCATGCATCTGACACTTCGATGACAATAATTGTGACAAAACCTGGTATCATCATAGATGTGGTGGGCTCCTACTTCTATGACAAAAAAAATCATGACAGAAAATTAGCTTTTCGTCCTGGGCGGCCCGGAGACGCAGCTGCATGACATTCTTTGGGCCGTCCATGACAGAAAAAACCATGGTAGAAGCGAGGGGGAGGAAAATTTCGGGGAGTTGCCGGTTACGGTGGGAGGTCGGGGTGGAGCTATGCGCGTTTCTCTCGTACATATGCGCGCGTGTGTGTGTGTGTGCGAGGCATTGGCTCTAACTGAAGCCGAGCGAGGCGTTGGGCTCTAACTGAACCTGAGCGATTGCACTGGAGGCTACGCATTACTGAACCCGAGCGATCAATCGATGGCTATTAACTGAACCCGATGGAGTGATTCCTTCGCTACTACTGCTAACTGAAGCCGATCGATGCTGCCTCTGGGATGAACAGTGAGTGTTGCGGGGGGAGGGGGTTGGATGAACAGTGAGCGGTGGCGTTGCCTTTGGATGAACAGGAACCCGTGGTGTGGAGGGCTGGATCAACAGTAGACGGTGGAGGGGTGGCCGTGGAGGGGTGGTTGAACAGCACCCCGTGGTGTGGAGGGCTGGATGAACAGTAGACGGTGGAGGGGTGCCCATGGAGGGGTGGTTGAACAGTAGCCGGTGGAGTAGCGCGCGGTGGAGGCTGGATGAAGAGGAGCCCGTGGAGGCTGGAGGAGGTCGACGGTAGCCCGTGGAGGCTGGAGGAGGTCGACGGTGGAGATGAACAGTATCTCGTGGAGTCCCGTTTTGCGGTACGCCACACCCCTCCCCCCGTTTCGACTGTAGCGCTCCAACACAAGTCCGTTTCGTCCGTTTTGTGGTACGCCACACCCCTCCCAATCAATAGGACCCCCGTTTCTACCGTAGGAGGTCCATTTCGTCCATTTTGCGGTACGCCACACCCCTCCCGATCAACAGGACAACCATTTCGACTGTAGGAGGTCCATTTCGTCCATTTTGCGGTACGCCACACCCCTCCCAATCAACAGGACCCCCGTTTCGACCGTAGGAGGTCTGTTTCGTCCGTTTTGCGGTACGCCACACCCCTCCCAATCAACAGGACCCCCGTTTCGACCATAGGAGGTCTGTTTCGTCCGTTTTGTGGTACGCCACACCCCTCCCAATCAACAGGACCCCCGTTTCGACCGTAGGAGGTCTGTTTCCTCTGTTTTGCGGTATGCGCGACTAGGCGTTCGAGACCCCGCCCGTATGTACACATACGTGACCTATTTTCTTTCTTGCACCTTGGCCGCTGTACGTACGTGTACATGCTACGTGCGCGCCTCTACTACGACACGTGCGCGCCTCTTACATTGACCAGTATGTACATACACGTTCGCGACCAGGATGACAACGCTATGTACGCTTCAACCAGGTGGGTCCCGACTGTCAGGCACTTCCTTGCCTGCGAAGATGTAGCTGGTGCGTCCCAACAGTCAGGGGGGCGATTCATTTTTTTTGCCCGGACACACTTCCTTGCGTGCAAAGGTGTAGCTGCTGGGTCCCAGCAATCAGGGGGGGCGAATCGTTTTTTTTGCCCGGACGCACTTCCTTGCGTGCGAAGGTGTAGCTGCTGGGTCCCAGCAGTCAGGGGGCGAATCGTTTTTTTGCGCGGACGCACTTCCTTGCATGTGAAGGTGTAGCTGGTGGGTCCCAGCAGTCGGGGGGCGAATCGGGTTTTTTTCGGACGCACTTCCTTGCGTGCGAAGATGTAGCTGGTGGGTCCCAGCAGTCAGGGGGGCGAATCATTTTTTTTTCGGATGCACTTCCTTGCGTGCGAAGATGTAGCTCGTGGGTCCCTGCAGTCAGGGGGTGAATCATTTTTTCCATGAAATATGGTGGCCCATCCGGTGGGTCCCCGCTGTCTGGTGGAGGAATAATTATTTTGAGCGTAATAAGGAGGCACTTCCTTGCGGCTGCCGTGGACCCAGCTGTCAGCCTCTCCATGTACAGTCCACGTCCGATGGAAGTCGTTTCTTGACCATGTTGACCACGCCGCACCGAGAGCACCACGGCGGTGGACGACAGCGAGGCCTAGGAAGGGGACGACGCGGAGCCGGGGAAGATGCGGCAGTGGATGCTCACGCGGGGAGGAGTACGAGGGTTCACTGGTTTGGCTGCGCTGCCGTCGCCGCAGAATAACAGAGGGTGTGGGTTAGTGGGTGAGTGGAGGGATGGCCTGGCCAGTGGTGGGAGTAGTAGGGGGCGGTGAGGCCTCCACGGCAGCACAACCGGCCAAGGGAGGCAGGAGCAGGCAACACGACCGGCGTTGCTTTGGGCGGCTGGAGCAAGAAGACCAGAAGTTGAAGAAGCACGACGGCCGCTGGATGGACATCGTACGATCACTTCAGCTAGAATCGTTTATATTGACTAAGTTGACAAAGCCCTTGGTACGTCAACTTAGTAGGTCCACAGGTCAGCTTCCGAAATGGTGCGCCCCAGATGTCAGGGGGATGAATCATTTTTTGGGCGGGTGAAGCTAGAATATCAGAGATTGAAGAAGAAGCACGGCATCCGTTGGATGGACATCCAACGGCCACTGCTGCTAGAACCGTGTGTTGACTATAAGTTGACAAAGACTTGCATACCCGTCAACTCTATTTTTTTAGCGGACGCGTCAACTTAGTAAGGCCAGAAGTGTGTGGCAGAGAACTTATAGCCCATTTGAGATTTGTAAGAATGTGTAGCCCATTTTTGAATTCTAATGGAATTTACTACAACCCATTTAGAGTTTGCTAAAAGTACAGCCCATTTCAACCAACCGTTCAAAACAGAATTCAATAAAATTTCCCACATTTTGATGGGATCCGAATATTTTTATCCCGAAATTTTAGTCAGATTAAATACAATTTCAATATAAATTTATATTGCGTAAAAATCCAACGAAACATTCCGATCGCAACAATTAATGAAATTAAAATTTTCAATATTCCAAAAGTAATATTTTATAAAGTAATCACTGTTTGGTGCATTTTTTTATAGTTACTACCCAGTTTTTATAATTACATCCCATTTATTATTTCTTAAAGCCCATTTTCTTGTTAAGCCTAATGCATCCCTCCTAGGAAAGATTTGCAGCCCAGCGGGGCGGAGAATAACAACTTGACCTTGCTTGGGTATTCCTAAAAAAAAGTATAGCTGGGCTAGCCATTTTCAGCTTGAAAAAAATTAATATCTGGGCTGGATATCTAGCCTGGCCCAGACGGGCCGCAGCCCGCCCAGTTAATACCTGCAGCGATGTTTTCGTTGTTGTTCAGAGGAGAAAAATTAATATCTGGGGTAAACATCGAAAAACTCTGCAGTGCTCACACCTCAAAAACACAAATACTGCTCGAGTTGCTTGGTCCCAGCTGTCGGCCGCTTCTTGTGCAATTCTCTCGTTTATTGACTACTCCCTCCTTTCCAGTTTATAATGCTCAATTCAGAAATGTCACCAAT